>NC_135485.1:81548571-81848571 GCF_052094955.1 Ictidomys tridecemlineatus | reverse complement strand
ATTTCTCCATGATTCAAAAATCAAAGTGAAAGCCAATATCAGTCATGTAATAAACTCCGTCTTATCCCAAATTCAACTCATAATAAACCTACTTTTGTGAGACTACCCTGAGGTTATGCTCCCAGTTCATGAATATATAACTGGCATATTTACCCAGTTGGTTCTTGGAAGATAGGGTAAGAATCTGGTAGAAAAGGCTAAGTGGAAGCCTTCCTAACTTTTTCACCTTAAAAGGATACTAAACCAAAAGTGTTATGTGGTATTCCAAAAAAAAACTCAGGAGTAAAAAAAAAATTCAAGAGTGTTCACAGGTCAAATAGTTACATTGTGAGAGCCTTAACATAATCATGGATTAATTCACTGATATGGATTAACTGGGGGTAACTGTAGGCAGATAGAGTGTCATTGAAGGAAGAAAGTCACTGGGGTGTGCCTCTGGGGTGTATATTTTGTCCCTGGTGAGCAGAGCTCTCTCTTTGCTTCCTGGTGGCCATGTCCTAAGCAGCTTCCCTCTGCCCTTCTCTTCTTCCGTGATGTTCTGCTTCACCTTGGGCTCAGAGCTATGGAGTCTGCTGACCATGAACAGAACCTCTGAAACTGTGAGCCAAGATAAACTTGTCCTCCTCTGAAATTGCTCTTGTCATAAATCTTGTCACAGCAATGAAAAACTAACTAAAATACAAAGCAGTGCCATATCTCTGGGAAATCTAAGGGTTAGTAATATCAAAGATTTGGAAGACTCAAGAGTGGTGAAACACATTGTATTCCCACTTCACTCACTTGTGAGCACTGTACAGAGGTTTAACATATTTGGGTGGGTATGATTTTTCCTAAATTTAATCAGGTAATGATCTAGTTATTGCCAATGTTGATTCTACATGCAATATGTTTTCCAAGAAAATAAACAGTCTCTAGCATCTGGTATTCAACTCTTGCTCTACCTAATATTTCTCTCAATAACAGCTTAAAAGAATCACTAAAAATAGTATACTTTTACCTGGTATATCTTTCACCAAATGTATGTCTACATTAGTTTGTCTCAGGGATATATCATCTTTTCTGCACTCTGCCATAAAATATTTCACAAAGAACTTGACATTTCACACAATGTTGCACTGGTGTCTAAGCTGATAATATTTTGATAATTATATATATTGAGCCACAGATGATAAGATATATGTAAACCAAAGGATAAGAAGTAAATCTCACCAAAGTTCAGACTGCAGTCACTGAAGATTTCGGGGTCTAAATGTTTCTGGAATGTCAAAACATTCCAGATGAAATTCAAGTTGTTAAAAACTAATACCCTCACTGAATAAGAAACATAATGTCTTGTAGGCAATTTTTTTTAACTTTGAGAGACAACATATACTACATTCAAGTGTTATTTCACCTTATGTTATGAATCAGTAAAAAGGCTACCAGATGAATTGTTGACCAAAACAAGAAAAGGCTGTTCAAGCAAGTTCAAGTTAGTTCACTTTGGCATTATGATCCACAGAATAGTTTAAGTGTCTGAGGAAAATAAAAGATACATAGAGAGCTTCTAACAAAATCTTACAGAGAATCTCAGGGTATGCACCAGGGATTGGGAGAAAATCCACATGTTTCTCTGGAGGTAACTATCTCCCCTTGGACTCAACTTCTGAATTGATGTTGGGCTTTAATGTATAATATTTATGTAATCATGGGACTTCAGTAAACAATGAGAGCTGATCTTCTCATCGTGATTAGAAAATTATATATTCACAAGGTTAGGAATGTGCACAGTGGCCTATGATCAAGTGGAAATGGTATATAAAACACCAGGCTTGGGCAGGGCTACTCCATGACCCTGACTCCTATTACTCAATTTGGTTCATGTATTTAGATTCATAGGGAATTCATTAAAGCCAGCTAATGGAGGAGAAAAAACCTGAATCTTACTTGAAATTCGTTCTATATGACATGTCATTTCTTCCCCCCCAAGGGTAACCCAAAAATACTGAAGTAAAGGTTGATGGTCTTAGTAGGATTAAATTCAAGTATTACATTATTTAACCCACTTTTTCTGGGTAAAAATACCAGAAATGTGAATTTTAACTTATTCATATATGGCTGCTATTGCTTTGAATGGATCATAATGGATTAGAAGAATCATAATTTAGAAAATGGTGACCAAAAAAACTTGGAAAGATGTGTACTAATGAGCTTCTGAGAACAAGTAGAAAGGGAAAGCATTTGTGTCCTATTTGAATGTTCACCCCAGGACTTCCACACCATAAAACATGGCACACTATGCACTTGTTGATCAGCTTCTAGCATTTCAGTATTTTTCCAGTGATTTCTCTATAGTTTAATGAACAAAATGGGGTCCTAATGGCAGTTAATTACATGGTCATGAAACTTTAGTGGTAATATAATGGTGGTTAAAAGAGTCCATGAGTCCATGAATGGTACTGACAGTGTATTACCAACAGGAATGGAAACTTCATATTCTTATCCCAGGACATGTCCAATTATACAGCCATAATATTAATAGGATCACTTCTAGACAAAGAACTCATTTCAACGGAAAGGAAATGCAACTGTGGACCCCTGTTTATGTAATTAAATGACTTTTCAGTATACCCTATCACAAAGAAGTGGTCAAGCCGACTGAGGAATGGAGAAGCTTAACAAAGATAGAGGTACAATGACAGTTAAGAGTCAAAGTATATGACATGGGAAAGGACACAGTCTCATAGGAAAGGACACAGTCTCATAGGATGACTCCTGTCCTTTCCCATGTTTCTTACCAGAAACCATTGTATGATCCGTCTACTCTAAAGCAATATTACCTTGGTCTAAGCATCAAAAGATAGAGATGGGTTTTCTTACAATTTTACTAAATAATTCACTCACAAAATTTTTGGCATTTCTAGCAACTTTGAATTCTGCTAGTGAGCTTCTAACAAAATCCTAATGTTTTTAATTTCAAAAAGGAGAACACTTGCACCAGGAAATGTAGCAATGGTTTCATTGAACCGTAAGATTGAACTGTCTCTTAGCCACTCTTGGCAACTTTTTCCAATGAACTAGTTTAAAAACTAAAGGGTGACTTTATTTCCAGTGGCTTATCCCCCCAAAAAAGTTGAACTACTAACAATAGAAACAGAAAGATTATGTATGAAATCAAAAGGATTCTTTCGGTAGTTCTTAATAATTTCTTTACATTGGTAAAATTACACAGAAAAATACTGCAATTAAAATGGGCAAGACCATTGAAGATTGAAACACATCAAGAATGAAGGGGTGGGTTGTCCACCAGGAAAAGAAACCTGACCAGCAGCAGTTTAAATTTAAGTCAAAGAACATGTGGAAAGAAGAATAAAAGGCATTGAAAATTGTTGGAAATGGTCTTTGACCAACTTCAGAAATATGGATATGGAAACTTTACACAGCCTATCCTTATAGTTGCATTTATAAAATATTTTTTCTCTCTCTATTCCCCTCCTACCTTCATTATTTTATAGATTACTTTTAGTCACTTTCTCTACAATTTAGCCATGAAGTAAGAAAATATGAGGTACTTGAGACAGCCAATCCAATGTAAATGTTGGAACTATGTGTCTCTTCATTTTGTGGATCACACCTGTAAAGAAATACCACTTTGATGGAAAGAGAGTTGTTTTGATATTGCATAGAAGTTCATAATGGTGCAGAATGTTGAGTAAGCCAAAGGAGTGGGCTGTGCCTGTTATAATTTATTCACTTTTAGCTTCAACCCACCCATTTTTGTCATGCTTTGTGATGCTAAAACTGAACTCTGCAATTGACATTACCCTTTGCCAGATGGATAAATATTAGGGTCTGAAAATAGAGGACTCTAGGAAGAACCTTGCCAAACAGGAAGACAAAGAATGGACCTTTTTTTTTTTTTAGTGTTCTCTTTTCCAGGTCACCGAGTGGGTGGGTGTGCTCTGGTCCCACCAGGATCAAGAGAGTGGCAGGCTGAGTTTGCCGGTTAGTAGGAATGTCCACCCAGCCAGTTTCTTTACTTCCACACTCACAGAGCCTCTTGGCTCTCCCAGCTCAGCAGCTGAATCCCTGCTAGCCAACCATCACTGCTGCGGGGCTTTGTCACTGTGGCTTTGGCAGCAACTCCTGTCTCACAGCACATTGTGGTCAATGTCTGTCACCAGGCCCCTGGGAAGTGTACTGTGATGAATCCACCACCTCTCCTTAGCACTCTCAGTCTCGGTTTCAGTGGTACCTTCCTTTGAGTTTCACGTTCCCTCACAGTCCAAGGGTAAATAGCCGCTCGAGGAAATTCCTCTGTGCCCCTCTATTATTAGTCAACCATACTTTACCTGATTAAAGAGTTTTTATTCTGCATTCACCATTTTAATTCATTGCATACTGATTGATATCCAGCAAAGTTCAAGTTAAAACCATAATGATATATTGTTTTGATTATCTAGTTGACATTTAAAAATTTGAAGATCTGAAAATGTAAGTAGTTGGCAAGAATATAGAGAAAATGGCAACAATCACACATCATAAAGTTGGTACAGGAATTGCAACAAAAAAAATTGGGAAAATAAGTTGGGAATGTACTATAGGAAATGGGAATGTATTTATACCCTGGATCTAATTCATTATATGCCTGGTTGCATTTCCAAAAAAATTACCACTTCATGTGCATAAAAATATGCATAGAAGTATTGTTTTTAGATGATAAAATAGGAAATAATTTAAAATTTTAATTGTATTAAAATTGACATTTTGTTTGTAGTATATTCATTTAATGGCATTAGAGTAGTGAAATAAATGAAATATGTACATATCAAGATAAATAAATCTCACAAACATAATATTGAAAGAACATAGTATAGTCAACATAGGCTGGTGTGCAAGTTTAAAATATAAAAATATTTTAAATATATATACTCATACATTTTAGGTATATTATGTAAACTACACATACATATTTTGTAAATAAAGATTTATTTGTCATAGAAAAACAGGTATGGGAGTTAAAATAGCTATAGGGAATACCTGATGATAATGATGTTGAAACAAAAAAAAAACAAGGAATTTTTCATAGGAAAGTTATCATACCTCATGGTTTTTAATTTTGTTTTATTTTGTTTTGTTTTGGTACCAGGGATTGAGCCCTCTAAATATTTTATTTAGAGATAGGGTCGCGCTGAGTTGCTAATTGCCTCTCTAAGTTGCTGAGGCTGGCTTTGAACTCATGATCCTATTTCCTCAGCCTCCCAAGATGCTAGGATTATAACTGTTCACCACTGCACCCTGTTTACCCCATGTTTTTACATAGTAAGACTCCTGTTTACAATTGTTCTTATCTAAAACCCATCATACAGACTACAGTTAATGATACATACTAGATACTGGCAATTTGTTGACAGTAGATTCTAGATATTTTACCACACAAAAAAAGGGGAAGGGGATTTTGTGTACTAATGGGCATGTCTATTTGCTTAGTTATAATAATCATTCACTATGTATAAGGACGTTAAAAATCACATTGTTCATCTTAAATATATATTACATAAAATACACATGCCATTTCCTCATTTTATGCCTTTAAATTCAGACCGGTTTTCTTTTTTTCAGAAGTCTTTCAGGACTTTAGTTTAAATTCAGCTTTCTTCTTTGGAGTACCTTTGCTTTATACTTGATATTCAGTATTTGTACTTGTTTATTCCCTCAGTAATCTAGACATCTGTACACATTTATCTCTCTTTTGTTTTAGGTAAAATGCAATGCCTGCATAGAAAAATTCTAAAGGCTTCAATATAAGTAAAGATTATTTTGGTGACCCTGAAGGGGAAAAACACCTCGGAGGACCAGGATCTAAAGTTATAAATCTTTTACATATAAGCAAGTCACAGAAGAAATTTTTAAATCAGTTATCTATATTTATTTTACACATCATAATCATTAAAATAAAGAATAGAAATCTACATTTATAATACTTCTGTTGTCGTTTGACAGAATTAAAGGGAAATTAAGAGGGTCATCCATTCATTCAGCAAGTATGTATGTAATACCTACTATGTGGTAGATATTATTCTAGGCAGTTAGATTCAAGGATGAGGAAGTCAGATATGGTCTTCTAAAAGAACCACAAAATACACAATACACCCATATACACAAAATCATAATAATTAATTATCACATTATTATTATCTTTAACATGAAGAACAGCAGCCTGTTTTCTTGATGTCTTTGTTAAATCACAGAATTATTTAATCCTGAAACAATTCTTCGTTCTTGTATTATTGCTAGGTGAATTAAATTTTCATATTTGGCATCAGATCTTTTATTTGTATTTCTGTTACTGCCACAACAAGCATCTTAATTAATGGTCTTTACACACTTTCATGAGCACAGCTAAGGAATGTAAGCTTCCAGCTCCATACCGAGGACAGCCACTGATGATTGAAGAAGGAGCAAAGAAGGCAATGGTTGTAAAAAAGGAGACACAAATCTTTGTCTACAGTTTAGCTTCAACTCTAACATATTTTAAACCATTCAAAATGGGAATAGCCTCTTCTACTTATGGATTATGGTAAGCAGACTCTTACCACCCCATTACTATTGTAACCTCTACTCTCTGGTGTTACTCTTACATTAATGTAACACTGTATGGCAAAAGTTTTGCAGATGTAATCAAGGTAAATAATCAATTCTTTTTACTTTTTTAAACTGGGGATAGAACCCAGGGTTGCTTAACAACTGAGCCATACCCCCAGCCCTTTTATATTTTATTTAGAGAGACGGAGTCTTGCTTAGTTGCTTAGGGCCTCACTAAGTTTCTGAAGCTGGCTTTGAAATCTAGATCCTCCTGCTTCAGCCTCCCAACGGCTGTTATTACAGACATGTAATTTTCCCCACTGCCCTTGGTAGAAATTAGTTCTTAAAAGTAAGATGATCCTGGTGAGTTTAGTGTAATCATAGGAGCATGAAAAACAGAGATCTCTCATTGGCAGAAAGGGATGGTAGAGTGAGTGATTTGAAGCACAAGAAACACTCAGCACACTATTGATGTGATAATGTCAAGTCTACATGGAAAAATAATAAGGGAATGTTTTGCACCATTAACCAGTGAGCTGAATGAAAAGGGCCCAAGTCTTAGATATCACGGCTCATTCTACCTCAGTTACAGCACAGGGACATCCAGACTCCTGACCCATTGAACCTATGAGATAACAAACATTTTTTTTTTCATAAAGTATGAAGTTTATGATTTGTTGGATGATTTGTTGCAGCAAAAAAAAAATACATTACAATGTGAATTGTTTCTTCATTTTTGATATTTCACATACATGTCAGACATTTTAGAGCAGGAATTCTGGCTAGAAATTCTCCTGTATTTCAGTTGTCCTTGTTTTACCTTCATTCTTGAAAGTAAAGACTTCTGGGTTTTAAAACTCAGAATTTTTGATGACAAGTACAGAATTATTGATGACAAACATGATTTTTATAATACTGAAAACAATTCTGTATGAATATGGTGTTATTTTTCTCTATTGGTTTGTTGTCAATGTTTGTTTATCTTTACTTACAATTATTTTATTATGTTTTGTGTGGACATGGATTTATATGAAGTGATTGCAGTTTGTTGAAATTATTTTATCTGCACATTCATGTCTTTCATCAAATTGGGGAGTAATTTTAATCATTAATCTTTCAAATATAATTCTTTTTCAAATTCTCTACTAGAATTTCAGTGAGATAAATGCTTGATATTTTGGTTTATGAGTCTCTGTTAATTTTTAAACTTTTTTTCTGTTTTTCAGGTTGGGTAATTTCTATTACTATATCTTCAAGGTTGTTACATCTTTCCTCTAGCATCTCAATTTTCTATTAAGTCTGAGGATTTTTTTTTTTTATTAAACTACTGTATTTTCCAGTTTTAAGTTTCCTACTTGGGTCTCCCTTATGTCATGTAAATCTTTGCTAGTACTTTCTCTCTTTCCATTCATGCCAAATATCTTTGCAGTTTTTTTTTTTTAATTTTATTTTTTTTTATTGGTTGTTCAAAACATTACAGAGCTCAAGACATATCATCTTTCATACATTCGACTCAATTGGGTTTTGAACTCCCCAAATACATAATACAGACTCACTTCTGTTACATACTCACATTTTTACATAATGGCATATTAGTGACTGTTGTATTCTGCTACCTTTCCTATCCCCTACTATCCCCCCTCCCCTCCCCTCCCCTCCCAACATCCCTCTCTACCTCCTCTGCTGTTGTTCAATTCTCTCCCCTTTTTTTTCCCCCCACCCCCTTGCCCCTCATAACCTCTTATTATTTTGTGTATCACTGAAGGTCTCCTACCATTTCCATATGTTTTCCCTTCTCTCTTCCTTTCTCTCCCCCCATTCGTCTTAGTTTACTGTTAGTCTTTTCCTCATGCTCTTCCTTCCTGTTCTATTCTTAGTGGCTCTCTTTATATCAAAGAAGCGGATACGGCCACATCAATGATTATAGCAGCACAATTCACAATAGCTAGACTGTGGAACCAACCTAGATGCCCTTCAATAGATGAGTGGATAAAAAAATTGTGGCAGCTATACACAATGGAGTATTATGCAGCACTAAGAAACGACAAAATCATAGAATTTGCAGGGAAATGGATGGCATTAGAGCAGATTATGCTAAGTGAAGCTAGCCAAGCCCTAAAAAACAAATGTCAAATGTCTTCTTTGATATAAAGAGAGCCATCTTCTTCTTTATATTTCTTTAAAACTCATCCTAGAGATAGTAGTCTAACACACATATGTTGTGTTGATAAGAGATAACTCTGGGGCTGGCGTTGTGGCTCAGTGGTGAAGCCCTCGCCTAGCATGTGCGAGGAGCTGGGTTCAATCCTCAGCACCACATAAAAATAAATGAATTAATTAAATAAAGGTATTGTGTCCAACTACAACAAAAAAAATTAAAGAGTTAACTCTGCAGTGGTTTCAATTTCAACATAGCTATGAAAAAGAAAGTTAAATTCTCTTGCAGCTTCCCATAGGTATAGGAAGCCTTCTTTTAAAAAAAAAATATATATATATATACACATAAATTATATATATGTTGTAGTAGTTGGACACAATACCTTTATTTTACTTATTTATTCTTTTGTGTTGCTGAGGATGGAACCCAGGGCCTCGCATGTGCTAGGTGAGTGCTCTACCACTGAGCCACAACCCCAGCCCCTGGGAAGCCTTCTTGTTGACCCCTGTCTCCCAAGGTGGACAGATGAACTGGGAGCAGCCTCCCTTAAGAGGATGCCTAGCATTAAGAGGTAACAGCAGATAGCTGTTACCTGCTAATGGATGGGTGAGGTGGGGACCAAGGAAAACCAACTAATCAGACCAATGACTTAGACAAAGCAAAAAAAGAGACGGATAACAGCCACATTTTCCTGTTGCTGTCCCATAGCTGCTGGATTAAGGATGATGGACAGGAGAGCTACCTTCTGCCAATTAATTCCAGAGTATAATTTGTAGCCTGGGCCCATCCTGGACAATCCTGGGCTGCTAACAAACCATGACACTGCTTTAATTTCTCCTTTGCCCCCATACTTTATTAAAACCTAGAGTGGGTTCCATCAAATATCCCTTCAAGGAAAAAAACAGAGAGAGGGAGAGAAACGGAGCAACATTTGTCTCAATGCAATTTGAAAGATTAGAGTTTGCTGGATAAAGAGGGAAAGAGGAGGGGGTAGGAATTCTTGTGAAACACACACACGCACAGGGACACACACACACAATTTCTCTTTCGCAATGACCTCCTTATGCCCCATCCATCAGCCTGGGGTTGGCTTATTCTAACGAGCAGATTCCTTTATTCTGTATAACAGGCCCATCAGACACAATCTGCATGCCAATTACTGGCACAGAACCCTTGATACCAAAAAATGGAAATTAGCTGTCAAGAAAAGGCTTCAGCCGGCCAGGTCTCTTTCTCACTCTCTATTTCCAGCTCACTCTGCTCAGCGCCTGGCTCTCACCAGGGAGTCCCCAGTGGAAAAAGTCATCTAAAAATACAAACATATTTTATTGTTATTAGTATTAGTTGCTGACTTTCTCAGTACAATGTGAAATTCACCAGTGGGCAAAAGCTGCTTAGGGCAGAAATGGGTGAGAGAGGTTGATTTCTGATAATTGCATTTCTTTGGGAGCAGATCAAGACGTCCCATGAAAGGACATTCAAAGAAATGTGAGGATAAGGGCAAAAGAAAACAGAAAAGGAATGGGATTCTGTAACGGAGATAACAATCGGAACTTCCACACTTAGGAATGGGCCTAGGCAGAGTTGAGGGGCAAAGGTGAGACAAGCTCTATGAACAAGCCTGCATTTCCGCTCCGCATCCTAATCAGCTCTCACAGAGCCAGGCTGTGGCCAACCTGAGGGCTTCCCATGGACAGCATGCTCCGCTGTGTGCTAACCCAAGCAGGCTACCTGCAAGATTTCTACCCCGCTGCTCCCAGAATCTCCAGAAGGAGCAATTTTACCAGAGATTTCCTCTTCTTTTTTTTCCAAAATGAGCCAAAAAAGAGGAGAGAGTTTATTTTCCATTATCAAAGATCCAGGACCCCACTGAGTCTCATCTGGTAGGACAAAGGAATCCATAGGGAAGATTCAGGGTAGCACCCTTCACTAAGGAACACTTACAACCCAACACTAAAATGGCACTTATCCTTAAAATTTTGATTAAGGAGGGCTGGGGATTTAGCTCAGTGGTCGAGTATTTGCCTAGCATATATAATTTTTTTTAAAAAGTGGGGGGTGGTACTGGGGATGTAGCTCAGTGGCAGAACACTTACCTAGCATGTGCAAGGCCCTGGGTTCCATCCACAGCAGTGCAAAAAAAAAAAATTGATTCAGGGACATCCCTATATTTTCTTTTTTAATTGCTCAAGGATGACAATTTTATTTGTATGGATCCATCCAATAACAACAATTTTTATTAAGTATTTTTATGAGTTTTTATTAAGATTAATAATTTTATTAAGTATTATCACTATCATAATTCAAGACTTGCTCAAAATCTGAATTCCTTCATGGGCAAATAGAAAATGGTGGTACTTCTAAATAAACTGTCTCTTCTTCCCAAGCTAAAATTGTCAGGCAAGCGAATCTGGAGCTTTTTAGATGAACAATTTTCAGAACATGATGTATAGACAGCTTAATTCATCCAATATGTATACACTGAATGCCTGCTTATGTGCTTAGTGCCTCAGCATGCAACAAAGATTGTAGAAGGAATGAATAGAGGAAGGTGCCGTGGTACACACCTATAATGCCAGTGGCTCAGGAGGCTGAGGCAGGAGGATCACAAGTTCAAAGCCAGCCCCAGCAACAGCAAGGTGCTAAGCAACTCAATGACACCCTGTCTCTAAATAAAATAGAAAATAGGGCTGAGGATGTGGCTCAGAGATTGAGTGCCCTTGAATTCAATCTCTGGTAACTTCCTCCCTCCGCAAAAAAAAAGAATGAATAGATGCCAGGTGCTGAACTAAGTACCACAAGTAGGTGGTGGATAAGTCGCATACTCTGTCCTGAGGAGCTCTATCTAGGCCAGACCTAGTTTAAATCCCACATCATCTTTTTTTTTTAAATCATGATTAAGAATGTATTTTGCAGTTGGTGTTAATAAAAAATCTCCGTGCCTTCCACTGGAGGGTGACTTATGTGTCCTTTATCCAAATGCTCATTAGGTTCCCTATTTTGAGTTACCAACTTAAAAAAAAAAAAAGTTAATGTCTCGAATCACTCCAAACTATTATTGACATAGAAACAAAAGCCACTTGGCCTAGGACCTCCTAGGGTTCTCCTCCTTCTCCTGTATTCAGCCCCCAGAACAAGAGAGAAGGGAAGGAGAGTCAAAGCCAACTCTCCCACCCCACCCCCAGGTTTCTGGCTTCATCAATGGACAAACAGAGATTCTAGTCAGGAATTTTGGATTGCAAGCAACAGAAATGCATGCAAACTAGACAAAGGTTTTATGAGGTCTTAAACCATCTCAGCCACTTACAGAAAACTCTGGGCCCAGGAGAAGACAAAACCCACACTATAAAAGTACAGACTGTCACCTCTTCACCCTTGAGTGGCTCCTCAGCTTCTCCAGTTCCCTCTATTCCTGTCCACCCTCCCCGTCAGCCAGCTCTGAATGTCCCCTTCTCTATAACTTCAGTAAGCCTCAATTGCCACTCCAGACATGACTCTACCACAGCCTTCCTGCTCCAGTGCCAACCATAAACCGGAAATCTTGATCACTTAATAGAATCCCCAGAATAGGGATCTGATCAGCCCAACGCATCTCATCTGAGCCAGCCCAGCTTCTCAGTGAGCTCCCTTAGGGATGGAGCAGACCCTAACACCTGCCAGATGTGACTGATGTGGGGTCAGGTGGCCTGCTGTTCACTCCTCTGGGATTGTGAACAGAAAAAGAATCTCTAAAGGAGGGGTTTAGGTGATGTGGGTGTCCCCAAGGGTCCAAAATTCAGTGATATTCTTAAACATCTAGATTTATTCTGTCAATATTCATTATGAAAGTGCTAAACGCAAGACAAGAGAAGAGGGTTGAGGTTTAAAATTCCCCTGTTTAGGAGGACAGAATGAAAAGGACAGCAGAAAAAGCAGAAATTTTCTATTGTTTTGCTATGACGCTCTTGGGAGAAGTTTGAACACTCTGTTGTTTTCTCCTATTGCTGCTTTAACAGATTACCATATACTTAGTGGCTTAAAGCAAAGCAAATGTATTCTTTATAGTTCTAAAGGTCTGAAGTCTGCGTGGGCCTTATGGGGCTAAAATCAAGATGTCAACAGAGGCAGGTAAAGTGGCACACACCTGTAATCCCAGCAACTCAGGAGGCTGAGGCAGGAGGATCACAAGTTTGAAGCCAGCCTGGACAATTTAGTAAGATCCTGGACTAGAGATGTAGTAGTAAGGTGTCCCTGGGTTCATTCTCTAGTACCCAAAAAAGACACAAAGCTATCAGCAGGGCTGTGTTCCACTTGGAGGTCCAGGGGAAAATCCACTCCTTACCTTCCCCAGCTTCTAGGGGCTGCCAGCACTTCTTAGCACATAGCCCCACACTTATTATTCCACAATGAATATTCATAGACTAGGTCTATATATCCAAGAATACCACTGTCTTTGGCACATTTGGGGGATGCCTGCCTCACCCACATCTGCTTCATGACCTTGCATAATTCCTATCTCTTTTTCTATTATCTCATCTCTGATGTGACACTCTCCTGTCTCCCTCTTTCTCTCACAAGGACCCTCGTGGTTACCTTAGGTCCCCTCAGATAATCCAGGATAATCTCCCATCTCAAGATTCTTAACTCAATCACACCTGCCAAGTCCCTGCCATGTAAGGCAACAGATTCACAGGTTCCAAAGTTAGGACATGGACATCTTTGGAGGGCCCAACACAAATACGATGACCACATGGGTTAAATCCTACCACGAGGCTGTGGAAAAACCACCAGGTCTAGGCTCTACCATCTGATCTGCTTTCTTCAAAAGCATCACTTGAATAAAGTAGGAGTTAAATTAAATGCCAAGAGATTAGGAGTATGTGGGATGGTACAGAAAAGGAGGCAGAAATTCTGACCTCTCCTTGGAGAAGTCTAGCGATGGGAGAAGAGGAGAACACTGTAATCTGAGGAGTCATCAGGCCAGAGGAAGAAGTTGTGATTTGCTTGCCACAGCCTAGTGAGCCCCTGGCCACCAGGAAGGAAAGGTCATCCCATCAGTTTCTTCCAAGTTTTCCATCATTATTTTGTTCTATGTTTTTCAGGAGGAGCGAAGGGGACAATTTTATAAGACATCTTGAATGGTTAGCCATTCAAGCAAAACCTAAAAACATGTCTCCACTTGCCATGCAAATATTTACCCAAGCTTGTCAGATGGACCCCAACAGAAAGCACATTTTGCCACCAGAGTAAAGAAAGATGTCACTGAAATTAACTTGGGTTTCAAGGGTGACATTAATACAGCTAGACTGTGGAGCATCAGGTCCCAATTTACATGTCAGCTTCTGTGGTGCTAAATGGAAATTTTCTCCTTGTTGAGCCAATTATGTAGGTGAGAAGCCCCCCTGCTTCAGACCCCAGTGCTGGACTGTCTGTGAGCCTAAGGGCCACTTATCTACTCATGAAGGTGAATTTTTTGATGCTTGGCTCTAGAGGAAAATGCATCATACATAAGGTGCTGCTCCATAGATAAGTCTGTTGTTAATATGCCTAGACTGCCTTTGCCACGGCTATTATCACAGATACGTGCGACGTACATCTTTTTTATCGGTGTACATTGTACTCATGGTAAAAATAAATAAATAAATAAAGCAAAAGAGACCATAGGATGTCATTTTTTTTAAAAAAGAAGAAGTTTTGCTACAGATTCAACCCATACCATATATTATTCCTGACGTATAAAACTGGAACATCAAACAGGCATTAGTCAAATTTGTGAGATTTTTAGAATGGAGTTCTCTACAGTTGGTGTGCTTCAGCAGTATTTCCAGTTGTGTGTGCTCTCTCTCGTCCAGTGAGGAAGTCCATGGAACAGTGTAGAGGAGAGTATGGCTGCAGAGCCACTAATCAAGACCTCTGGAGACCAAGAAGGTAACAGGTCTGATCTTATTGCACAGTTACTATGTATATATACACAGGCAGTAGCTATGCAGATTATAAGCAGCCACCAGTATAATTTCTTACTAACTGTTCTTGAAGTGACAAATTGAGGAGTGGGCCATGGACTACAACACATGGCCTTCTGACCAGGGCTGTGCCTACAGGGTAATTTGCTGCCCACGTGCCTAGCACAAGGGGAGTGGCCTGTCACTCAGATGCCCTTAATGCAATGTATTTCATGCACTTGTCTCCACAATAGTAATTTGTAGAAGTGTGTTTGCAAATGCAAAATATGAAAAAAAGAACAAATTCTTTAACAATGTCTCTGGCCTTGAGCTGGAGCTTCACAGAGATCTCTACATTTTTACAATAAGAGAAATTAGAAATTGGGCTCCATGGTTACAGCTGGAAGTAGGAGAAAGAAAGGGGAGAAGAAGCTCTTCCTTTCTCAGTTGTTGTTCTTGGAGTGAAAGAAAAAAGCTGCTTTTATGTGAATTTTCACAGCTGTACCCTTCTGAGCCCCTCACCTTACATACTGAGTATAAAATTCTGAAAGTACCTGAACTCAGGGTTCAGGTGATTAATTGATTTTTTGCCTGGCTGCAGGCAAAAAAAACCTGTTTCTTGATATCTTTGGTGCCTTGCCTCATCTGTCTTACAACATCTCAACATAAAATACAAAATAGGGCAGTGGATGTGGCTCAGTAGACAAGTGCCCCTGAGTTTAATACCCAATACTCCTACCCTTGAAAAAAAAAACAGAAGTCTACTGCTGCTCATTAAGTGGGGCATGGCGCATATGGGCCTACCTAAATATAGCCCACAGACTGTCTTTCAGGCTAGCTCCCCAGAGTTATCTGGAATGATGGTCCCAGTAGTGATGGTTGTCCTCATTAGCTATTCTCATTTGCCTAGAATGTAAGAGGAATTCTAACTATAGAAAAACTTAGAAGTCACTGGCATTTACCAGAATGGGAGGAGGCATGCCTGGGAGGTGCTTGAAATGCTATCATTGGTAGTGTTCAGGTACCACCCGGTGGATTCTGTGGAATGGGGTTCAAAAACATGGTATCTAAGGTCTGTATCTCTCTCTGACTACTTTTTTGACAGAAATGATTGTATTGTCAATTACCACCATTCATTTGTGGCCAGACTGAGTAGCAATTTGAAGTCCACATAGGTTACATAAGCCATGATATTTACCACCTGGTGATTTATAGAAAATGTTTGTTAGCCACTACTCTAGAACATCACCATTCAGTATTTTTTTTGCTTTTGTGGTAATGTCCTGTGTCAACTGAGTCTAATCCAGTAGCTTCCAGCACTTGAAAGTTTGACATACAGCTCCTATAACTAGGAACCTAGTTTGTGATTTTGATAGATTGCATGACCAATGGCCACCATATTGGATAGCATCAATATAGAACACAAAAGCAGAAAATGTGTAATTGATTACTTAAGTGGTGTCCAAGTTTCAGCCATCCCCAGTATCTTACTCATACACAAAGCTTTGCTTAATTTTTTATTGTCTTTTCCTTATGGAAACATTACCTTCAAAGAAAGTAAAATTGGACATAAGGAGAATATGGTGGCCGAGTTCCTTTCTTGCATTGATAATGTGATTGACTTTGAACACACAGATGCTACCTAGTGAAAGCACTGAGTCTTTACAGGGGCTTCCTGTTTGCTAAAATGGCTCGGATAATGAGTGGTGTTGTGTAAGGCCTGCTGTGTTGGGGTCTGTCATGGGCTGAACCAGAGGGGTGTTATCCATTCCATGCCAGGGCAGACTATCATTCAAGGATGATAAGAGATTCAAAAGAGAAAAATGTCATGGGTAGGAGTGGGCATTAGTATATACAGCACAGTCCAGAGAAGGTAAAGTTGGATTTGCAGATGGCTCCAAGAAGCAAGGGACAGGAGACTGAAGGAAATAGGTCAGAGTACACCTAAAGATGTGAGTTGAATCCTGTCAGAAAAGTATGCATGCATAGACACAAACACACACAGAGAAAGAAGCATAGCCTTACCCCCTCTCATTTGAAAATGAAACATCTCATGTACTTTCTCTGAGTTGGAAATTGGGAGTATCTAGCTGGGTGATTCTGGCTCAAGGTTCACATGAGCTTGCAGTCATCTCAAGGATGGACTGAAGTATGCACTTTCAAGCTCATGTGAAAGGGTGATGGTAGGCTCAGCTCCTCACTGGCTGTTGTGCAGACACTTTATTTCTCTTCCCTGTGAGCCTCTGCACAGTTATGCACAAAACAAGGTAGGCTGCTTCCTTCATAGAGATAAAGCAGGGTCATTTGGGGGTATCTTGGAAGCTTGGAACCACACAAGTTATTGTAAGGAAGTTGGATTTTAATTTGCAGAGTATGAATTGAGGAGTGTTATAATGTAATTCATACTTTTAAAATACTTAGAGATTTTCTCAATTAGATCTTGGAGTGGACTTATTTAATTTTGCTACCAATCCCCAAGGTGAGATTATTTTAAATATTGAATACTGAGGTTCAGGGACTTGCATATACTGACACTTGGCAGAGGTGGGATTTGAATGTAGGCCTTAATTCCAATAGTTAACTCCTACTTGACTGCAATCTTCTCCTTAAAGAGTCAGTTGGAGGATGGGAAAAAGAAAGAAGAAATAGTAGACATAAGGTAATTGTAGTGGTTCCAATAAGAGAGAATAAGAGCTTTAGGTGAGTAAATAATTGTTACAAACAGTTGGCTACAGACATATTTGGAATACATTTAGATGTTTCTAAGATGATGTACTTGTTATCCAATACTAAATGCTAATGCAGGTAACATCCAGCCTAAAGAGAGGTGTCTTTTATTTATTTATCTCTCATTTTTTGTTATTTGTAAAACATTAAAAGAGAAAGCATAATTTAACAAATCTATTCTGAATAATGAGACTTTTAGTCATAAAGCATAATAATTGCTTTTTGTTACTATCCATACTCTCACACCTAAATTATGCCATGTCATCAATAAGCCACAGGGAGGGCAAAGTAAAAATTGTTCCATTTTTTTGCTGTGAGAACAGCAGCAATCGGGGAGTAAGAGCTGAACTTTTCTCCCAGGTTCATTTATGCAGAATGAGCTTTTCTATGACTTCCCCATAGATTGGGGCTTTAGATGAATGCATGCATGCACAGACTGCGGCAGTGGGGTTGGCAGTGGATTTCCCCATTCAGGCCACATGGAGTATGTTTTTTGGAGTCTTTTTCAGGCTTGCAGATGGAGCCCAGCTACAGCATAAGCATTTGATACTGTGTATTGTCTCCCTGTACAGTTATTTCTTCCATATTGGTGCATTTCTTGATTCAGGGAAGTTAAATGTGGCTTTGCTTACACTAAGCTGCTATCCCTAATCACTCTGTGACCATTAAAATCAGGCTTCTTCACACAGGATTCCCCAAATCAAATTCTTTCTTCCTTCCTTCCTTCCTCTCTTTCTTCCTTCTTTCCTTCCTTTCTTTCTTTTTCTTTCATTCATTCCTCCCTGTTTTTTTAACCAAGGGGTGAACCAAGGGGGCACTTAACTATCAAGAAACATTTCCAATCATTTTTTTATTTGTTTAGAAACAGGGAAGGCTGAGTGTCTTGGGGTGTCAGTAAATTTCTGGGGCTGAACGTGAATTTGTGATACTCCTGTCTCAGCTTCCCTAGCCACTGGCTTGACAGGTGTGTGCCACCACACTTGGCTTGTTCTCTCTTTCCATAGCTGATATCTCTTTAGTCTACACTGCCTCTCTACTTTGCTGGTGCCTGGGATGGTGCTTCACTAATTTATTTCTTACATTCCAGTTATTTACTATGTGTTTCTGTATAATTTAACAGTTCAAAGTTAAGTTTCAGTGAGTTCCCTTTTGTTACCAACCTATCTGAGAAGCTGTCTTCTTACACTGGGTGTCCCATGCTGAGGGACAGTTGTGTGCTTCTTTCCTTTATTTGCCATCTTCCTTGCGATGTTTAGCCTCCCTGAATGCATATTTTAGTTTTGTGTCAAGGCTTTTGGAATAGAGTTGGTTAGTTTTTGTTTTTTTATCCAAGGTACACTGAATATAATCCTATTGCAGACACTTCTGTGACTTCACAGGAGGCAGAGCATACTTTCTCATGTCCACTAGCATTAGCTACACTCCAACTGATTGCTGCTCTGATATATTTCCATTGTTCTTAGGGAGCTGGTAAGAGCTAGGATGTCTGTATGATACTGGGGCAGAGTCACAGGACCACCATCGAACTAGGCAGAACAACCCCAGCCCTGTGAAAGCACAGGTGACTCAATTGTTTCTAGAAGACTGAAGGCTTGGGTGTCCACCTGAAGTGTCTGTCCCTGCCCTCACAGGCCTGGGCCAGTAGACCAGCAACACAGGAGTCCAGCACCCTTCTGGTGCTGAATATAATGCTGGAGGTCTCAAGTTAGGCCACCTGAAACAGGGAGGGTGTCTGATTTCCATTCAATGGTCAATGGTCAATGGCTCCAGGGTGCTTAAGGCTGACTGCATCTCAGACATCTGGTAATGGCTCTTTAGTGTTAGTAGAATCTTGTTATGTTAACCTGGTGGCTAAACCATACCTGAGTTCTCTAGAGGTCATCCCAAAGTTGCTGTGCCTTGAAAAAATGGCTTTGGCCCTACAGAAATCCCTTCTGCCAAACTCCTACCCTCTCCTTAAACAGAAAAGCCTTGCCCTGATTTAGATCCAGAAGAGCCACATGAGCATTGATTGTGGTTGGCCTATTGCAGTCTGAATGACCCTTGGGGCTGAGGTTCACTGCACTGGACAAGCAGAACCTCCTTAGATGATAAAGAGGCCTGGACACTGTGGCAGAGACCAGAGGACAGTGTGTGTGTCTAGTGGCACTGGTAGTGAGGTATACCTCTTCATTGCCTACTGTGTCCTATATTCTCCCTGGCTTCATCTCCTGCAGTCCTCACCTGCTCCCTACACATCTTATAGGCTGTTCACTTGCCAGCTACCAACACTTTTTTGAAACTTAGTTGCACATCCATGTGAATATGTCACCCAGAGTCACTAGGGACCCATTCCTCCATCTTCCACCCTGTCATGCTGCTCTTTTCTACCCCAAGTGTGGGGTGGGTTTAGAACCCCTGTTCTTAAAGTTTTCATGCTGCCTTGCAATGCTGCCACCAAGTGTTAGGAAGGGATTTTGCCAGACCATATCCACCCTTCATACATTTGGCCATAGGCCACAGCCTCCATGTTGGAGCCTGCTTCCAATCTAGCATGTTCAGTCAACCAGGTCACACTGCCCTCTCTTCAGCTCCACTCAGCTTTGGCTGCATCCTGCAAATCTTCAGACAATTAGGCAGATCTTCCCACTATCTGGATATTTTAAGGATCGACACTACCTGAACAGTGCCTCAAGTTTCTGCCTGCTAGTCCCCTGTCTTCTACTGGTACTGCCTAGATGCCCTCCCTGGTGTGGGAGCACACACACTAGACTGAGGCTGAAAGCACTCTTCTGGCACTCAAAGTGCCTAGGAGTAACCACAGGGTAGAAGAGGAGGGGAATGCCCAACCAGAGTGGTACCATGTCACCTGACATATTCCACACCCCTTCATGTATTGCCCCTGGGCTGTGACTGGTTCAGTGAATGGCATGGAATAAGGAAACAATGTGCTTGAGGATGCTTCTGACCAGTGTCCCAGGGGAAGTCTGGGATTTGGTGGGGCAATGCCAGGACCTTCTCCCAAAGACTTGGTGAAGTGAGTCCTGTCAGGTGTCACATTTGAACTCCTCTTTCTCCCTCCAACACAGTGAAATTACCCACCCTACTTTCCTCTGGTTGTAGAAAAAAGCTCACTAATGCATAAGAGGAAAGAGATTGACCACCAGTTTCTTCCACTTTGGCATAGGGCTTTTAGGGTCTTACTGAACAGACAGACCAGCACATCCAGGAGCCCCATAATCCCTGAGCAAGGGAAACCAACATGGGTCATTTGCATTTCAGAGGCAGGTGGTATGATCTCCTAAACATCATTCATTTTAGGGAAAGTTCTTGGCTTCAATTTTTTTCTAGTCATTATTCTACATCTGGGACACTTTACGGACACCCAAGGAATGTGATAAGGCTAGGTTGAAGGCTCCCCTCAAATCTAGTAGGATTTTTTTCTTTAAATCCAGTTTAGGAGATGAGGATTGGCTAGAACTATCCTGTAAGGCCTGAGAATTTCAGGGTCACTCCATCAACTCACTCCATGTTTGTTCTTGGAGGGTGATCTTCTAAAATACCTGTCTGGATTTCTTTTCCCAATTTCCTCTGTGGAGAATAGTGAGGGTCCTGGGTTTATAGGTGTTTGGATAGGTTGTACCAGCCTTGCTTCATCTCCCATCCAGTGTGGGCCCATTCAGGTTCCTTTTTCCAGTCTCAATCAGATTATTTCAGGGACTTGGCATCTGTTGGAGTTGGGGTAGGGAGGGCATGCAGGTGTGTAATATTTCTGCAAGATAGGTACCAACTGTGGAATGTCTTCACCAAAGAATCTGGTGTGTGTTTTTACCCAGGAAGTGGGTATGCTGACCTTCCCTGCTTGTTGGTAAAGAAATTGGGCCTCTGCATGTGTTTAGGATCCTCATCTACTGACTACCTGGCACCTGACCTTGATGCCATTTTTCACTGGCCTTCTAGGTCCGAGTAATGCCCTTGTACATCTGAGCATCAAAATCTGATGCACTGCACTTCCCATGTTTCTGCCTGCTCCACTGCCTTCACTCCACAGATCCCGTGTCAATCCATTTACAGGAAATTGTTAGTGTCTTGCGGATACACCCAATGTTGTGTTTAATTCTTTTATTGTACAAATTCATGAGTTACAGTTTGATAATTTAATACATGTATTCATTTTATAATTATGAATTGCACTTTCTTTTCTCAAAACATTGTTAATTTCTTAATATGTGATATTATAGCTATATATATAGCCATAATATAGCATATTAATTTTTAATATGCTATAATTGAATCACATTGTGATATTTCAATACATGTATATAGATGATGATTGAATCACATTAATTAAGATTTCCTTCCCTTAATAAAATATAAATCCTTAAAAAGGTTTTTGAGTCAAAAAGAAGTTGCATGTAAAAATGATGCATATGTAGATAACCAATGAAAATACTACATATAAAAACATATGTTATGCAGGAAAAACTGCTGAGATGGATTATTAGAGATGAAAATATATCTCAAAGTTAAAAAAAATGCACCTTGGGTGTGCTGGGTATATAATTGAGTTGGCAGAGTACTTTCCTTGCATGCACAAGGCCTGAGTTCAATTACTAACACCACCACCAAAGGAAAAAAAATGCACCTCATGAATCTATATGAATATCTAAGTACAGGTTAACATAGCAGGGGAATGAAAATATTAAAGATTAGAAGAGAAAATAAATGAAACAAAGTATAAACATACAAAATTAATTAGGCAAAGATTTTTCTTTAAAAGAACAACAAAACTCACAAACTCTTAGGTGGATTTACTTGGAGAAAATTAAAATTTTGTGACAAAAGTCAAAAATAAGAAAACTCAGAACATTTGGCTCAAAACAAAACAATGACAACAAATAGTCTGAATATTTTTTGAAAGCATGGCTTCAATAGTACAAATAGAGATTATATTTGTTAATGTCGAAGGATTTAGCAAGCAAAGGGAAAAGGCAATAGCAAAAGAATTGTATTAGTCTGTTTTCCATCACTGTGAAAAAATACCTGATTAATGCCCCCTCAAAAGAGGATGGATTTGTTTTGGCTCAGTTTCAGAGCTTTTAGTCCATGGTTTCTTGACCTGTTGCTCTGGGCCTCAAGGCCTACTTAGGGCAGCATGGTACATCATGGCAAGATCATATAACAGGGGAAGCCTTTTCACTAACGTGTTGGCAAGAAGCAAATAGTGAGAGGCAGTTGTTGGGGGAATTCTAATATCTTCTTCAAAGTGATGCCCCAATGAACTAACTTTGTCCCACTAGGCCATTCCCCTTAAAGGTTCCACCACCTTCCAGTTGTGCCATATTCTATGGACAACAACTTTAACACATGAACTTTGGGGAACATTTCAGATTTGAACTATAACAAGCATCACTATTAAGCAGTCGATTAGAATATTAGATCAAATCTAGAATATATGGAGAAAGACTCAAACACAGACAGCAAATATAGGCAACTGAGTGGCTGTTGAGAGCCACAGCCAAAGGGGCCCCAGCAAACTTCCAGCTGCCAGCAAACTTCCAGCTGCCAGTTGATGATTGACTCACAGCAGCCCCAGCAACATCTAGCTGATTGGCTCCTCCACGGAGCTGCTCATTGGGGGACTTCTTTGGCTCTGCTCACGCAACCCAGCCAATTGGCCTCAAGAGAAGGAGGATTGTGGGAGGTGGAGAGGCTGGTGTGGGTCTGCGAGGCATGTGGGAAGCCGGTGGTGGCAGTTGGGCTCTGAGGGTTTTTTCCTGAGGAGCTGCTTTGCTTGGCGTTTGTAGTTCTAAAAATAAAGTTAGTTTCTTTTGACAAGTGGCTCCTGAATTGTGCCCAGCAAGACTGTGGCAAGTGGCCAGGCCAGTCAACAGAGCAGTCACCAATGCTCCTGTAATTGTGGGACACAGACCAGAAATAGCTGTCTTTGAAATAATCTCTCTTTACATGGAGTATCTGAATGACCTTTGAAGATTGGCACAAACACGGGGAAAATAATGAAAGCAGAAAACAAACACACAGTGGAAAAATACTGTGCAATATTGCATTTCAATAAATGAAGTAACTCTGGAGATAATGGAGAATTTTCTAGAAACATAACCAACCAATATCAAATTCTTAGAGAGCATAAAGCTTTAGTACAACATGAGATTGAAATTTGAATCATTAATCCAAACCTCCCTTAATGTACATTTCTAAACAAGATAGATTCATTGCAGATTACTATCAAATATTTAAAAAGAATTAAACGTAATTCTCCCAACATTTACAAAATCTGAGAAGAAGGAAATACCTCTCAACTCAGTGAGGCCATCCTTACACTGATGCAATAACCAAAGCTGTACCAGGAAAATAAGAGTTTATATTATATGCTTGATGAAAAATGATGCAAAAACCATGAATAATACATTAACAAAAGAAGTTTAGGAACATATTTACAAAATAATATACAATTTTACAATTTTGTAGGCCTTTTTTTTAGAATTCTAGGACAGTTCAACATGAAAAATTAAGAAATCAATAAAAAATAAAGGAAGGGCAAATATGCATGATAATGTCAATTGATGCAGAAGATTATCTGAGAGAATTCAACACTATTGCCAAAACAATGCTAACACCAGATGCAGCCAAACCACATCCACCATTTTAATCACCAAACACTCCCTTATACCTCAACCCCATCTCAAGCCTTTACCTGTCTCTCTTTTTTTTTTTACTTGTAGATGTTCATAATACCTTTATTTTATTGATTCATTTTATGTTTTGGCAATCTGCTTTAAGAAAACAACCTGGTGCAACCTCCATAAAAACTTCACTTGTGATGGAGGCTGGAAGGTCTTCCCTTCACCCTCAGTTTATCAGGGATTGGAGGTACCCTTCTGTGTCCTCCCATTTTTTTTTTTCAGATTTCCAAAGCCTATAGGTGAGGTGAAATTTGCTCAGCTACCTGAGAGTGGCATAGTAAGAATTCAAGAGTTTTTCTCAAGCTTAGCTGTGTGGACAGGTCAGACTGGGACTGCTCCTGCTCACACAGTGGAAAGAGGCCATTCCACACAATGTTCCCTGCTCATAGGCCAATCAGAGTTATGAAGGCCACCATTCATGTATTATTTTCCTTAGGCGATCTCAACAAATCAGCCACAAGCAAGGATTTGGAACACTAAATTATTGTGGATAGAAAAGGTGCCTGAGGGCTGGGGATGTGGCTCAAGCGGTAGCGCGCTCGCCTGGCATGCATGAGGCCCGGGTTCGATCCCCAGCACCACATACCAACAAAGATGTTGTGTCCGCTGAGAACTAAAAAAATAAATAAATAAATATTAAAAATTCTCTCTATCTCTCTCTCTCCTCTCTCACTCTCTCTTTAAAAAAAAAAAGAAAAGAAAAGAAAAAAGAAAAGGTGCATGAATCTGTGCTGGGGATGTAGGCAATGTAAGCATCCCAGATGGGCAGATGGAAGTTTGGGTGGCAAACAATGACAGCAAGTGGAGACAATATAGTGGAGAGAGTTGGGGAATTGGATAGCTGGCATGTGAATTTCAAAGTTTCAGGATTGGAACACAGGTGGAAGCCTAGTTGTTGGCTCAAGAAAAGGAACATAGAAAAAAAGTAATAGCCAAGGACAAGAGTTAAACCCAGGCTGCATTTCTTGTTTTGGGGAGTTCTCTATTGAGTCTACTTACCAGCCTGCTTCCCTAAACTCTAGCAACTGACCCCTAAGCACAATCCCTGTCCAAATAATTCATGGACAATGAGTTGATGACCTAAATTTTATGACTTAAGCACTAAAAATCACCAAAACAACACCACCTTTCTCCTTAAAAAAAAAAAATCATCCTCCACAGATTAATGGCCAAATCTCAGCTCAACCAAGAACCTACCTGAAATTCAAATTCCTTACACCCTGACCACTGGAAACACTCACCTTCACCCTAATCCCTTATAGGAATAGTCTGATCAGAGACCTGTTTGGGGCCAGTAGCCAGGGGAGCCTGGAGTTTTCTGGTGGCCCAGGCTTCTGTACCCTGATAATGGGTGATCCCATCCAACAATCCCATTTAGCTGAGAGGTCCTTGCTTGGGGCCTCCCAGTCAGATCCATGGGAGAGAGGACTAGCATTGCCCTGGGTTCTCAGGGCCTCATCCTCTACCCATCATTACTGCTCTGTGGCCTCCCTATGGACTGCCACTAAGTTCTTAGGCAAAGCCTCCTGGGCTGAGTTTTGCTGGACATTGTCTTTTTAAATCCTTGATTCAGGGAAAAATTGCCCTGTACTCAAATGCCACACCCTGTCACATACAAACCCCATGTCCCACCACACGGCCCCACCCCTGACACACAGATGCAAGCACATCTGTATATGTAAAATTCCAAAGAAATGGACAAACTTTGGTTGAAAGAAATAAACAAAGTTACTTAGTTGTAGGATAAAAGTTTAACACAGAGAAATTAGTTGTATTTCTATACATCAGAAATGAAGATTCCACAAAAAAATAGAACTCTTCCATTTGTGACACTATAAATAAAATATCTGAATTTTTTTCCAAGGAGCTGAAAAACTTGTACATGAAAATACATAAAACATTATCAGAAAAATTAAAGAATATCTAAGCAAATGAAAATACATAAATTATGATAGGAAAGTTTTCACATTATTGAGGTTGTGAAAGTACTTAAAATACTCAGCAAATTTAATGCAATTTCATCTAAATTCAAATGGCCATTTTTCTGAAAATTCTTCAAATTTATATGAAATATCCACATCCATTAATATCCAAAACAATGTTGTAACCAATTAACTGTACAAAACTACAGCAATCAGAAATCTGATACTGGCCTACAGACGGGCATACAGACCAACATATAGAATTAAAGGTCAGAATTTATACTTATATGTCTATGCCTAATTGATTTTAGGCAATTATGCTAACGCCATTTAATGGGAGAAAGAATCATCTTAATGGTTCTGGGACAACTGGAAGGCAAGCATAGAAGAATGTTGTTGGACCCCTACCTACTTCACTATATATATACACAAAATTTTTCTCAAAATGAGTCAATGAGCAGTATTTTTGAAGTTATTAGAAGAAAATATAGGGGCGTATATTCATGACCTTGAATTTCACAGTGTACTTTTCAATTTGACACAAAAAAAGCATGAACAATAAAATAAAAATTGATTTAAATTTGAATTTATAAAAGTGAAGAAAATACAAAACCACATCCAAAGACATTATCAAAAGAGAAAAAAGGGAGGTTGTTGCATAAAAATAGAAGTAAAATCAGTGGAGTAGACATGTGAATGTTTGTA
This sequence comes from Ictidomys tridecemlineatus, assembly GCF_052094955.1. Taxonomy (NCBI): domain Eukaryota; kingdom Metazoa; phylum Chordata; class Mammalia; order Rodentia; family Sciuridae; genus Ictidomys; species Ictidomys tridecemlineatus. Next base: position 81,821,891 of record NC_135485.1, on the reverse strand, counting down.
GGGGGGGGGCAGGATAAGGGAAGAACAGTGGAATGATTCTGACCTAACTTTTCTATGTGTTTATATGAATATATCACAGTGAATCTCACCATAATGTATATCCATAAACATCATGTATATCCAAAAAACAACAACACACAAAAAAAGAAAAAAAAAACACCTATATAAACTACAAGTAAAAAGCAAAAAGTTCAACAGAGTAGAGGTAAGGTACCAGGGAGAGAGAGGATGACAGAGACAATGAAATACTGGAAACTGAATAAGACCAAATTATATTTCATAATTATATTTTATAATTATGTCAAGGTAAATTCTAATTCTGTATGCAAATAAAAAGAACCAAGAAAAATAAAATTCACAGTAGACAGGCCAAAAAAAAAAGGTTTTTAAAGCCTAAAGAAAGGGAAAAAATTTGAGAATTATATAAATCTAGAATTATATAATTTTCACAACAGAAAAATAAAGGCCAAACCACTTAAAAAAATAAACAAAGAATGTGAATACATATTTATACCTTACCAAATAGCAAATGGCTAGTAAGTATATGAAAACATGTTCAGCATCATTTATTTTTTTAAATTATTTTAGCACCATTTATTTTTAAAGAAATTCAATTTAACATTACAATGACATTCTAATTCCTGCCTGTAGTAATTGCCATAATCAAAAACTAGAATAAGTATTGGCAAGAATGTAGAGAAACAGGCATCCTACCACATTGATGATAGTAAAGTAAAATGGCACAGGCATTGTAGAAATGTTTTCTTGTTCCTCAAAAAGTTCATCAGGGAATTGCTATCTGCCCCAGCAAATCCAGTCCCATGCCTATAATCCCAAGAATTGAAAACAGGTACTCAAACAGGCACTTTTTTCATAAGTACTCATCGCAGTACCATTCACAATAGCCAAAAGTACACACAATCCAAATGTTCACCAAAACTGAGGAGATAAAGGAATTGCAGTATTTAATCATAATTGGCATATAATTCAGCTATACAAGCAAATGAGATACTTATATATGCTACAACTTGGATGAGTCTTGATAAAACATTATGGAAAATGAAATAATGAAGACAAAATGGTCATCTGTGGAATGATTCCTTTTATACAATATAAAGAAAAAATAGTAAGAAAAAATTATATACAATAGTAAGAAAAAAATTTTATAGATGTAGAAAGATTAGTGGTTGCCAGGAGATGAAGAGAAGAGGGGATGAAGAATGACTGTTTTTGGATATGCTGTTCTTCTGGGCTCATAAAAAGTTTACAACTGCAGAGAGTGGTGGTTGCGCAGATGGTTAGTGCACTAAATGCACTGAATTGTATACTTCTAAATGGTAAATTATATGTTATGTGACTTATATGTTAGTTAAAATTAAAAAAGACTCTAGAATAGTGCTTACAAATAAAACTGAAAAGCAAGCTATAGCATTTTTTTCAGATTTTGTAGAAATCAGATAAAAATGAGATTAAACATGCAATATATTTTACTTAAATCAATATACCCCCAAATATTTAAATATATAATTATTATTACAACTGTTACTGCTATGTAGTTTTTGTATTATCTGTAAATTGAAGCAAATATTTTATACTTACAGCACATTCAACTCAAACCAGCCAAATTTCATGTGCATCATGTTCATATGTGGCTTTTGCCTTCTGTCCTGGAACATGTTCCATTAGAAACTAAAAATAATCTCTATGGAATCAGGCAAAAGTCACCTTCTTATGAAGAAAGGAAAGTAGTTTATTCTCACAGAGTTTTTTCTGTTAGAGTTTATTATTCATGGAAAATAAAAAATCAGTTCTTCATGTTGGAAAATAAAGAGTGGTTTCGTAAGCAAATAATTTTTCCTACTAAAAATAGTTGTTCTCTCTTTCCATAATCTTACATTTTAAAACAATAAATAGCTGTGTAGTATGAACAAAGTATATTTAGATTTATGTAGTGATGTAAATGCTCCCCAATAAAACCTTGTGTTGCATGAAATAAAGTAGTTCATGACTTCAAGTAGTTTGTTTATTCTGAAATTAACTAACCATAATAACAATAATAAACTTGGTAAGAAACAGGGATATAAAAAGTCAATTACTATTTGCAAATGATGTAATTGCATATCTAGACAACACAAATACCTCAGCTTGAAAGCATTTAATAAAAAATTATTTTTTCAAGAGGAACATACAAGCAATACTATTTTTAATTCTATCAACATTAGAAAATACCATGAAAGGATGGCATATATTGAATTGAGTATAATTAAATATTTTCTATAAACTTATCTATAAAAATGTATCAAGTATAGGATAAAAATTTCATAATTTGTAGGAATATAAGAATATTTGTGTAAATTAGAAACCATAACATACTTTTGAAAGAAACATTCAAATTCAACTGGCTATAATCTATTTAAGAGTCTTTCCTAAAAAACATAGCCTATTTGATTTCCCGACTACGTAGGGCTACCTGTGTGACTAGATCTGACCATTAAAATATCCCTTAACATCTTTTCTCCATGGTCAACTTTGTTTTCAGGACAATATATTTTGTTTCATTTGCCTGAAACTCTATCTTCTTAGTGGGTTGGTGATACTTTCAATTGAAGTTTTAATTGAGTTTACTAATTCCATTATTTCAAGGATTTCTGTTTAATTTTTTTTTCAGAATTTCTATCTTTTTATTGAAGCAATTGATGAATCCAATCTTATTACACCTTGAGATTGGGAGTCATCTCATCACAAAGTTAAGAAAAATTTATTTCTGTTTTACTATAAAATATTAAGATTTCTATTTGGCCTGACAACCTGATGTTTAAATTTGTTTGAAATTCCTGTTCATGCTCTGAACTCACCCATTCCTGGCTCTCTCTGACCAGATAACAACCCTCCCTAAAACTTCAGTGATATCTCATATTCTTATGTCAGAATCTCAATTTACTTCAAATCTTGAAATGTTAAGCCATGTAGATTATTAACTTGCTATATGCCTTTGTATTATGCTTGCCAGAATCTTGTTAGCTGTAAGTTCCTAAGACACCCTCCGCCTTTGTAACTCTTTGTGCTATAAAAGCTTGTACCTGGAAAGCTGGGCTGCTGATCTCTAGCCTGGTTTTGGGAGAGACAGTTGCTGGACAGCTATTGTATGTACAAAACAAGCTTGCTTTAATTTGAAGTTGGTGGTCTTTTCTTTAAATCATGTTTCAACATTTTGGAGGCAACAGTGAGATTCAGAACACCAAAATTCTTAAGCCAGACAATCACTCTGGGATTCAGGCCAGAGTGCCACCCCAGAGGGTGCACACCTTGAGACATTCCAAGCCCCTGGGTGTGCCTGTGGTTCTTTGGATTGCAGGAGTGAACTGATGCACTAAAAGAGTTAGCAAGCATCTAGTTGAGGAAGCATTTGCAGGTAAGTGGAGCCCCCATAACATCTGGTATTGAGTTTTAAGAGAGATATCTTCTGGGGACAGTGAGGTGCCTGGAGAATCACATATACACTTTTGTCTAGGATAGTAGCAAATTGTTGCACTATCCTCTGTTACTGGTCTGGTGAGGAATTCCTTCTGGGGACAGTGAAGTGTCTGACAAGATACATAGGCACTCCTGTCTAGGATGGTTGCAAAGTGTTGAAACATCCTGTGGTCTGGTGGGGACAGTGAGGTGTCTGATGAGGCACATATGCACTCCTGTCTGGAGAATTAGCAAGACATTATGCTTCTCTCTGTTTTCTGGGGGTGCCTCATTCTTGTTCCCCTATGTCTAATTTGTTCTGTGTTCTATATGTTCTATATGTTTTTTCTGCCTTTTCATTGTGTGTCTTTTCTGGTATAAACATAAGATAATTGAACAACAAAATAGGTAATAAGACAAGTAACCCTGATATTCCTTTGAGCTATGTTTTAAGGAAATTTGACAAACATTGCTCCCCCCACACACACACACACTTTTTTAAGCAGGATTAGAGAAATAATGTTACAATTTCTTCCCGTAGTTGGCTGCCCTTGAGCACACCCACCACAGGAGGAAGCTGCCTGCTGGGGATTTAGAAAATGAATAACTCCCAAATTAACAAGTGAATCCTAACATGCTATCAGGGTTCCCTGAGAACCCCTACTGAAATGTAATTCTTGGAAAAAAAATCCTTTAAAACACCTTGTCCCTCCTGCTTGAGAGTCATAGCCCTTGAAACAAGAGTCCCCTGGGTTTCTCCTTTGATAGAAAAGCAATAAACCTTATTTTTTCTTTTTCTCAAAACCATGTCCTTATTATTAAATTGGCATTAATTGGCTTTGGGGACAGGGACCAAGCTTTCAGTTACAAAGTTTCGCACAACAGGCAGGACCCCAGAGCAGCCCCTGCTCCAACTCCTTGGGAAGGCCTGGCACTCCAAGAAACTGTAACTTTTTGAGAGCTGACTAGTGGAAAGTTAGAAAATGGGTGAATGTTCCTGAGGTCGAACTGAACCAGAGGAACTAGCTATTCCTGTAAGTAAGGTGAGGGACTGAGGGACTTCTAGCAGCTGCTGAAACCCCTTTTGCTTTTAGGAACTCCTGTCTTCCTTCCCTCTCTGTAAGGATTACTACATCTTTCTGTACTTTGAGAAAAAAGAAACTGAAAGCAGTAAGATTGTAATGCCTTGGCCATTTGCTAAGCTTTCCCAGCATGCACACTGAGACCCTTGATTCTACACTTCTGGTTCCCCTTTGTAAGAGCATCTCATACCCTCATGGGAACCTCTGTGGCACCACTGGTGTAGGAGTAACAATTAAATGGGAGTTGAAAACTTGGGGAGATTCTTCCCTTATCTGATCTGTCTGTTTTAAAGGTTTCCATCTCTCGGTCATTGTTTGGGATATTCTCTGTTGGTCTGTCATTGTGTTTTTTGTTTTATCTGTTTTAGGTTCTCTAAGATATAAACAATAGTGTGTAATTCTTTTAGATGGTTTCTTGGGAAATATCTTGGCAGAATGGTTCACCTACAGATGTAATCATGTATAAAAATTGATGTTTTACTGTAACAATCTGGTCTTTGAATGGTTTTCTGAAATATTGTACAATCTTGCAATTGGGAGTTGGTTTGTCAGAGATAAAATAGTTATCAGAAACACTAACAATTCAGATTGTAGAACTAAAAAAAGACATGAGATAATTTGTAAGAAAACATCCAGTTTGCATCAGTTCTCATAGTTAGCCTTCACAAACCAGTTTAAAATCTCCCATTACTGTTCTTGTGCTCAGATGTATTCAATGTATTTTTATATTGAGATATTTCAAAACTTATGCCATATGTTTGACCTCACCTGGAAAAATGTTATGCTATTACTTAGTCAAACTTTAACCTCAAATGCCCGGGGAAGCTTCTCCTGCTTCTCCACCTGCTCAACAGCCAATGGCTTATCAGTAATAAATTTAACATTTTAGGTTTGTTCTAAAAAATAATAGAAAGTAAGGTATCATAATTTTCAGTATCCAAATCTGTCCTATTACCAACTAGATAAAAATGTTTAAAATGCCTTAGGTATGGATTTATGTTCATAACCCCAATTTCTCCAGCTCCTTCCCAACCCCTCAGCCAGGACTTACATTGAAATGCAAATGAAAACTGAGTAGGAGCTGGTCTAAGACTGGGGGGGGATTAAAAGAGTTTTTAACTTAATTTATATTAAACTAATCTCAAAAGCAAGTTGTATGGTACTTTACTAATTACCAGCTGTTCATTTTTGTAGGACTCTGTTTTTTTCTAAAATTCCATATTTTTTTATTTTAGTCCTAGGCACCTAGATAAATGTTTTCTTTTTCCTGATCAGTCCTAATTTTTATTAAACTATGGAGTTTTTAAACATCTGTAACATTGCAATGGAGATTCACCTCAAAAGCTACAAGGCCTTTACTTTTGCATGCATGCACTCTGTGTATTGTGTTGTTGTCCATGAGTGTGTTTATCCATATGTCATGTATATAATATAAAAATTGGCAGATATATAAGAAGCATTCATAAATTCTAAAAAAATGTATCCAAATAATTAATTCACATGATTTTAAATGGTTAAATTTAAATTGGGTAAAAAGATAGAAGTAAAAATGTCTTTAAAATTAAACTTAATCCAGAAGTCTCTCTAGGTAGTCAAAGAATTATTAAAATGTTCAAGTCTATAAAATGTCTAGTATCTCTTGGTTCTAAAAATTTTCTTCAACAAAAACTGGATAATACTGTTTAATACACTTGTCCAATATTTTCATAAAATAAATAAAATAGATTTGACATGAGATTACTCATAATTGTGTTTGTTAGACATATGATTAAGTTACAAGTTTAAAATGCTAACTGTTAAATATACCATCAAGTTCTCTTAATTCCTTGAATTCCACTGGGTAATATTATTGACGTTTTCATAAATTGGTAAATAAGAAAAAAAAAAGGGTTTAAAGTTGCTTTGTCATCACTGTTACAAAGTTACCAAGAATTTATAAGGTATAATTCTATATACTTAAACATTATGTTTTCATCAAATGATAAACAGACGTGATACTATATACAAAGCTTTGTAGAAGATTCTATGTATAAAGGCCCAAAAGTTTCAACTGTTCTAATTAAGAGTACTATAAGTAACATAAAATATTTCTTTTTATTAAAATGAAATAATTTACGTAAACTCAGAAATTTACAAGGATTGCTTCAAAATGTGAATAGAGAAGGGGGTTAACTGTTTGGAAAAAGAAATTAGAATGTTCTAGGTATGGAAACCATACTTAATAGAAGGAAAAGAAAGTGTTTCTATATAAGCAAGTCTTTATGTGATAAAATGAATAAGATGGTTTGAATAAGTGATTAAAAAAAGTCTTTGTAAGTTTGTTATATATGTATATATACATATATATGAAACAATCAGTCAAAGCTATTTAAGGTTTTTTTTTCCCCCTGAGGTCAAATGTTAATATACTGATATAGACCAAAATTTAATCTATGTGTTAAAAAGAAAAAAAAATCTTGAAACATTAGTTTGCCCATAACATTGTGTTTAAGAAGTTTTGTTTTTTATGAACAAGTAATCTTAAATAAATTAAGAATTATATAACTGCAATTAAACAATGACTGTTATCTTAGAATATTGTAATATGTTATTTCTGTTAGAACTAAACTTGTTTAATATAAAAACATCAATGTAATTTTGGTACTCTTACTCTTCTTTGTATATTAAATGTGTTCATATATTCCAGGTATACAATTATTTAAAAAGAAGATTTACAACACATTATATAAGGATGGTGTTCTCCAAACTAAAGTATTTATGATAATTTTAGTCTTATAAAAATAGAATACTGGAGGTTTATTTATATCATTAATTTTCTATAGCAGGACCTCTTATCAATAAGATATGTAAAATTTATGTTACTTTTTACACTGGGGTAAAATGTAAATGTATTTTTAAGTCAATGACAGCCTAATATATGTAAATGTTAATATTGTAAAACACAAAAGCATTTTGCTACTTTTCCACAAAAGGTTAAAATTTCTCAGTCTTTCTTTAATTTGTGTTTTAAATGTACTTTCATATTGTGTTAGCTAATCTTCATGTGAACTCAAACAACAATATATGAAAACTTTGTAAAATAATATTTAAAAATCAAAGATTAGCTTCAAAACTAGAACACTTTACCTAAGATTTATGAGGAGCTCCACATTATCTGAGATAAAGCTATGCCTCTTAAGTTACTACATGTCAGAATTCCTCCGAAGTAGGCCAGAATTCAGTTCATTTAAAGTTATATTCAAAGGATTGATTTTTGTTGTTAAGATTACTAGGATCTCAGAGGATATAATATATAACTCAACCAAAATTCAAGTTAGTTGTTACACAACTTAAATATGTTTTTTCTCTTCTTAATTTTATTTTGTATTTTCCTAATAAACTCTCTAAATGTTGCCCATTAATGTTTTGCAGAGGTATTGTTTCAAGAACACAATCTGGGTTTATTATTATAAGGCATCATCTATAGGACAGACTACAATTAATAAAAAGTGTAATGACTGGAAGGTTATAGACATTAAGGTTAAAGCCCAGTACTCTTAATTTAAGACCGGTGAGACTTATTTGCTAAATGTTTAAGATCAAGACTTAAATTAAAGTTAAATTAAAAGAACCAAGAACCAATATTTGGCTCTTGCCCTCCCAGACAGTCTAAATCCAGGGAACATGGAACTTCTAAAGAGCTTTGCAACTCTGGGCCATATAACCTCCTGATAAGCAAGATTAATGAGACCACTGGAAAGCAGGAAACCAAACAGTGCACTTGCTATGAAGATGAGGGTCACTAGAGAAGGGAGACATCCCTGATGCTTCCAAGGGAAGTCACATGGTCAGCAAGACCTGGACCCATTCTAGCACAAATGGCACTAGGGGAACTAAGAAACTGCTCTCAAGTTCCCCCAGGAGTGACTTCCATGGAAAAATCAGCTGACTGTTAACAATAGATAAATTAAATTCTATCTTAATCACCCTAGCAAAAACAGGTAAAAAAAAAAAACACAGCCACTCCTGAGCATTAAAAAAAATAATAACAATAGTTAATGTAACTTAGGATATACATTGTGTTGGCCACCAAGAAAAAGTAAGACTGGAGGCTACAAAAGAGATTCTTGGGCATGAATGCCTAATAACCATCAAAAGAAACTAACTATCAAGAGTAACTGCAAGAGTCAGAAGTTGTTAGTTAGTTTAAGGCCTATAGATATTCCTAACCTAGACAGGTAGACTTGATGTTCGATAGAATGATTATCCACCCCTAAGTAGCAGAAATAAAGAATTCTCTAGAAGACACAGAGGTCATACCAGTAAAAAAGATTAAATGACATTAAGTAGCTAAACTACATCTTGTGGGAAAGGACTTTTGTAAAAAATAAAATTAAATGTTAAATGTTTACATCCCTGATAACTCTGAGGATATGAAAGATTTACATTTCCACATAAAGGCCTTGTCCACTCTGGCTTTATTATGGGAAAAACTTCTCAATCCTCATATCTCCTGATGAGAAATTATTGACTCCGATCATTTTCATGAAATACATTGATATATTCTAGATGTTACAATATTTATTTTGTGCTCATGTCTTCTTGTTTCTCTCTCATAGAAGCACCCCTCCCCAAATGACTTTACAACTTGTTGTTTCCCAACAAGACTTCAATCCAACCCAACTTCTAAAAGGGAACTCCAAAGCTGTTTGTCCCTTCTCACATTGCCCCTTCTCAGCTCTGAGGAAGCCAGAGAGGTCATTGCCCCTTTTTCTTACACCAGAAAGAAGTTCCTAAAAGTAGAAGGGGGAAAAATGAAGCCAGAATTAATATAGATAGTTAGTATAGATAGGTAAAGTGAGTCAGGTCAGATCAAGAAAGCCAATTTTGTGTGAGTCTGGGAAGTTGGGGACTGTTCCCTGAGGGCTTAAAATTTTTTCAGAGCCCTTTCTCCTCCCATCAAAAATTTGAAATGGACACCTAATACAAGGAGAATAATGAACTCAACCCAATTTTATCTTAAGATTGAGAGTCATCTTGTCATAAAGTTATGAAAAGTTCATTTATGTTTTAATATAAAATACTAAGATTTCTATTTGGCCTGACAACCTGATGTTCAAACTTGTTGAAATTCCTGCCCATGCTTTGAACTCACACATGCCTGGCTCTCCTTGACCAGATAATAACCCTCCCCCAAACCTCAATGGCACCTCATAAATTCTGATGTTGGAATTTCAATTTATTTCCTACCTTGAAATTTTAGCCATGTAGATTATTAACCTCCTATGTGCCTTTTTATTATGCTTGCCAGAATCCTATTAGCTGTAACTTCCCAAGACAGCCATTTTTGTAACTCTTTGTGCTACAAAACCTTATACCTGCAAGCTTTGCTGCTAATCTCTAGTCCAGTCATGCAAGAGAGAGCCGCTGGCCATCTTTTGTGGAGACAATACAACCTTGCTTTAATTTGATTCAAATTGGAGTCGGTGGTCTTTTCTCTGCATCATGGTTCAACAGTGACCTTTCACTTACTTTAATTTCTCTATGATTTCACTCCTTATATTGTCCTCTACCTTGCAGATCAGTTTAACTCTGTTCATTCTAAAATTCTTCTGACACTTTTTCCACTGTCATGTTGATGGAGTTATTGGAGTCTCTTGGTTTGTTTGGAATAATTTGTTCCCTTACTTTTTCATGTATTTTTTTTTGTGTGTGCGTGTGTGTGTGTGTGTGTGTGTGTGTGTGTGTGTGTGTGTGTTTACTCATCAAACAGTATGGAGCTGAGGCAGTAGAATTTCTACCCTGTGAACCTAGAGTATCCCGGAAGGTTTTAAGTAACTCACTGTTTAGGAGGAGACAAATCATAACAATGTACAGAATTAAACCAAATAATTCCTGCTATGATGTCTAAAATGTTAATTGTCACAATAAACAGAAATAATATACTCAGTTATTGCCTGCAATAAAAAGTTTGTCAAAGGGTTTACATTTTCAAATGGTGGACAGGGAGAGAACAGAAATGATATAGGATGTGAAGATTATGAGGAAAAAGGAGTGAAGATAAATGTAATAGAAGCAAAAACTTATAGAAAGAGTAAAACAGTGAACAATAGATATTAGTTTTTAGCAGAAGAAAAATAAAAAGAGAATAGAGGTAAATAGATGAGAGGAGACGTGTATATATAAAATTTAAAAATGTTAAAAATAAAAATGAAAATAAAAGAATATAAAACCCTTAAATGTACTAATAAAATACCCTAGTCATCAAAAAACTGAAGTGTGAAAAATAAATGACTTCAAAAATGCTAGAAATGAGAAAAAAAATGAAACCAAATATAAGTATACTTAAATGTCCATGAACCATTAAGATCACAATTAAACAGAGAAAAGAAATAAAGGGGGGCAATCTCGATGAAAATATAAACAATTACTTCCTTATCAGTTCAAAAGATTCTCAGACTCTCTTCTCTGCAGTGTTAGGTGGGTTCATCAGGAGTGTGTATATTGCTGGGATTGTTGGAGTCAGAGATAATCCTGTAGGTAGAATTCCTGGAGGCAGGGTTTGGGCTAAGGTGGGCTCTACCATCTTCATTGAATGCTAGTTGGGCTGAAGATTTTAAGTCAGTGCACCTCCAGAGCCCAGCAATTGCCAGTCCTTGCTGGAAGACTGCATCCCAGGAATCTCTTCTGGGTTCCACTTTCATGGTGAAGAAGCCAGTTCATATTCACTAGGACTTGCAGACCCCAGGTTTCCTGGTCTTGGGTTCAGTCTCCCAAAGCAATCTATCTTCCTTCTGCCCTTTCAAATTTCCAGCCATGTGCTTTCTCTCCCAGCTGGTCCTGCAAGAAACTGGATTGAAGGGGAAGGAGGAGAGCCAAGTGGTTTCCACCACCAGTTGTCCCCTGTATAAATCTCTCTCCATATTTGATTTTCTCCTGGTCACTTAGGCACACCATGTCATGCAGGGTAGGTTTGCCAGGCCTGTATTTCAAGCCAAAGAGTAGCATCTGTGGTGCTAAGAATTATATCCAAATTTCTGAGTATCCCATCTGGTTTAAATGTAGTTTAAAATTATGGTACATTCCCCCTTTTTTTTTTTTTTTTTTTCACCCAGCTTACTGAGGAGCTGCCTATCTGCTTTCTTGGTTTCACATTATAGAGCAGCCAGGAAAGCAACCCTCTCTATTCCATCATGTTGAAAACCTCCTGACCATTAAAATGTGTCAGAGGAGTCCCAACATGGCGGCGGGCGCGGAGAGATCAAGTCTCTGACCTCTTCAGCTGTGCAGGCATAGGGAGTCGTAAACAGCCTAATTCTGTTTGCTCAGGATCACTAGGCAATGCTGAGCTGACGTGGATCTGGGACGAGCAGTCTGGGCCTCTCAGAACACACACTGAGCCCGGATCGGCTGAATTCAAGCTCCCGTTCGCCTGCTTCCCGCAGACAAACAGCTGTGACTCAGCACTAATCCATCTGGCTGAAACAACCGGTCAGCCCTTCTGATCCTACGGAGGTAAATGCCAACCCAGCCTTCATAGGTAGTGGCCACAGGTTTGAAACGGGGCTTGGGAGAGACAGTAAGGACCCACCCATTGCATTGGTCACCCGGCAAAGGGAAACGAACTGTTGCCATTTGCAAGAGATACCACCATGGCAGACAACTGACGTCATCAGACTGTGGTTGAGGAGATAACTTCATTGAAACCTGCGGCTACAGGTGTGTAATTCCCTAGCCTTCCCTCTCCACACATCGGGGAAACCTTAAGGACCAATCTCAGCTCTCCTGTAAGGGCCCCTCCCAGCTCTCCCGTGAGCACGGTAGCCAGACCAAGGGAATTAGAGGTGGCATGGGACCCGAGGCACGGGACTACCGCTCCCACCAGTGCTGACAGCTGAGGTCTCTTGCACCAGCTACCAGGGGTGTGGCTACCGGAGGGGCAGTAAAATTCGCTGAGGATTCTCAGCCCCAAGCTCTAAAAACTTAGGGTCTGAGGGATTGGCAAACTGGAACAGTGTGCCCAGTCATTCATGACAACAGGGCTCCCGGGAGCAGCAGACCTGGTGTGTACCCAGTATTGTGGTGAGTGGCACCCATGAGAGGGGCCTGGCTAGAGGAAAAGTGGGGAAGTGACTAGACACAAGAGGACACCCTAGGCACCCAGGATTGGAGACTCGCCCAGTCTGGGAGGAGGAGTTGCTGCACAGTGATTGGTTTCCGCGAATTGATAGGAGAAACTTGGCCTGGTGGTCACAGCGCCACCTACTGGAAGAGAAGTTAATCAAACTCTAAGACTGCATTTATTAGTTTTTTTTTTTTTTAAATTTTGATTTGGGGTTTTCTTTCATTTTCATTTTTCTTTCTTGTTTTTAAAATTTTTTTTTACAATTTTTTTTTAAATTTTTTTTTAAATTTTTTTTTCCAATTTTAATTTTTTTTATTATTTAAATTTTTTTTCTTTTTTTCTTTCTATTTTTTTCTTCTTTTGTCTTTTCATTTCTTTTCAATTATCTTATCCCCCCTTCCTTGAATTCTACCTGCTTACTCTCATTCTCTTTAGTGACTTTTTCCCTTCCCTTCTAATACCTTTCCTCCAAAGCATCAAATAAATTTATAGGAGTAAACAGTAACTCAGCAGTCAAACAGAACAAGTAGTAACATGAGCAGCTTCAAAAAGCAAGGAAGAAAAGGAGTACAAACAATGCAGGACAGCCTAAATATTCAGGAGGACCTAGAGTCATCAGAAAAATGGTCATATAAAGAACTCAAGGAACACCTTAGACAGATGGAATGGAACCTTAAAGAGGATACAAGACAGAAAATTCAAGCAGTGAAAGAACACATTGAGAATGTATTACACAAACAGATAAAAGAAGAAGTTAAGCACCTTTATCAGGAGATAGAGATTATAAAAAAGAATGAAACCATAATCTTAGAAATGAAGGAAACTATAAACCAAATTAAAAACTCAATTGAGAGTATCACTAACAGAGTGGAGCAAGTAGAAGCCAGAACGTCAGATAATGAAGACAAAATATTTCATCTTGAAAAGAGTCTAGCCAACTCAGAAAGGCTGGTAAAAAATCACGAGAAAAACATCCAAGAGTTATGGGATAACATAAAAAAGCCAAACTTACGAGTCATCAGGATAGAAGAAGGTACAGAGATTCAAACCAAGGGAATGAGTAACCTGCTGAATGAAATAATTACAGAAAACTTTCCAGAAATAAAAAAGGAAACAGATATACAAATTGAAGATGCATACAGGACACCGAGCACACAAAATCACAGTAGACCAATGCCAAGACATATTGTTATGAAGATATCCAATATACAGAACAAAGAGAAAATATTAAAAGCTACAAGAGAAAGGAGACAGATTACATTCAGGGGTAAACCAATAAGGTTAACAATGGATTTTTCATCATAGACACTGAAAGCAAGAAGGTCATGGAACAATGTATTTCAAACACTGAAAGACAATGGATGCCAACCAAGAATTCTGTATCCAGCAAAATTAAGCTTCAGGTATGACAACGAAATAAAAATCTTTCATGATAAACAAAAGTTAAAAGAATTTGCAGCCAGAAAACCAGCATTGCAAAGCATTTTGAGCAAAACACTACACGAGGAAGAAATGAAAAACAATAACCAAAACCATCAGAGGGAAGTGCCTCAGTAAAGACAGAGGGCGAGGGGAAAAATAATCATGGAGAAACAAACTAAATTTTGTTTTTTAAAAAAAAGGATAAATAATCAAACATGGATGAAAGTATAAACCATATATCAATAGTAACTCTGAATGTTAATGGCTTAAACTCTCCAATAAAGCGACATAGGCTGATATCATGGATTAAAAAATCAAATCCAACAATATGCTGCCTCCAGGAGACACATCTGATTGGAAAAGACATACACAGGCTGAAGGTGAAAGGATGGGAAAAAATATACCACGCACATGGTCCCTGTAAGCAAGCAGGGATGGCCATCCTCATATCGAATAAAATCGACTTCAAGACTAAGTTAATCAAAAGGGATAAAGAAGGACATTATATACTGTTAAAAGGAACCATTCACCAACAAGACATAACAATTATCAATATTTATGCACCAAATAATGGTGCTGCGACATTCATAAAACAAATTCTCCTCAAGTTCAAGAATCAAATAGACCACAACACAATAATTATGGGTGACTTCAACACACCTCTCTCACCATTGGACAGATCCTCCAAACAAAAGTTGAATAAGGAAACTATAGAACTCAATACCACAATCAATAACCTAGACTTAACTGACATATATAGAATATATCAACCATCATCAAATGGATATACTTTTTTCTCAGCAGCACATGGATCCTTCTCAAAAATAGACCATATATTATGCCACAGGGCAACCCTCAGTAAATATAAAGGGGTGGAGATAATACCATGCATTTTATCTGATCATAGTGGCATGAAACTGGAAATCAATGATAAAAGAAGGAAGGAAAAATCCTACATCACATGGAAAATGAACAATATGTTACTAAATGATCAATGGGTTACAGAAGACATAAAGGAGGAAATCAAAAAATTCTTAGAGATAAATGAAAATACAGACACAACATATCGGAATCTATGGGACACAATGAAAGCAGTTTAAAGAGGAAAATTCATCGCCTGGTGGTCATTCCTCAAAAAAAGGAAAAAACCAACAAATAAATGAGCTCACACTTCATCTCAAAGCCCTAGAAAAGAAAGAGAAAAACAACAGCAAATGTAGCAGAAGGCAAGAAATAATTAAAATCAGAGCGGAAATTAATGAAATTGAAACAAAAGAAACTATTGAAAAAATTAACAAAACTAAAAATTGGTTCTTTGAAAAAATAAATAAGATCGACAGACCTTTAGCCATGCTAACAAAGAGAAGAGGAGAGAGAACTCAAATTACTAACATACGGGATGAAAAAGGCAATATCACAACAGATGCTACAGAAATACAGAAGACAATTAGAAATTATTTTGAAAACCTATATTCCAATAAAATAGAAGATAGTGAAGACATCGATAAATTTCTTAAGTCATATGATTTGCCCATACTGAGTCAGGAGGATACACACAATTTGAACAGACCAATATCAATGGATGAAATTGAAGAAGCCATCAAAAGACTACCAACCAAGAAAAGCCCAGGACCGGATGGGTATACAGCGGAGTTTTACAAAACCTTTAAAGAAGAATTAATACCAATACTTTTCAAGTTATTTCAGGAAATAGAAAAAGAGGGAGCTCTTCCAAATTCATTCTATGAGGCCAACATCACCCTCATTCCGAAACCAGACAAAGACACCTCAAAGAAAGAAAACTACAGACCAATATCTCTAATGAACTTGGATGCAAAAATCCTCAATAAAATTCTGGCGAATCGAATACAAAAACACATCAAAAAAATTGTGCACCATGATCAAGTAGGATTCATCCCTGGTATGCAAGGATGGTTCAATATACGGAAATCAATAAATGTTATTCACCACATCAATAGACTTAAAGATAAGAACCATATGATCATCTCAATAGACGCAGAGAAAGCATTCGACAAAGTACAGCATCCCTTTATGTTCAAAACACTTGAAAAACTAGGGATAACAGGAACGTACCTTGACATTGTAAAAGCTATCTATGCTAAGCCTCAGGCTAGCATCATTCTGAATGGACAAAAGTTGAAGGCATTCCCTCTAAAATCTGGAACAAGACAGGGATGCCCTCTATCACCACTTCTATTCAATATAGTTCTCGAAACACTGGCCAGAGCAATTAGACAGACGAAAGAAATTAAAGGCATAAAAATAGGAAAAGAAGAACTTAAATTATCACTATTTGCAGATGACATGATTCTATACTTAGAAGATCCAAAAGGGTCTACAAAGAAATTACTAGAACTAATAAATGAATTCAGCAAAGTGGCAGGATATAAAATCAACACGCATAAATCAAAGGCATTTCTGTATATCAGCGACAAAACTTCTGAAACAGAAATGAGGAAAAACACTCCATTCACAATATCCTCCAAAAAAATAAAATACTTGGGAATCAACCTAACAAAAGAGGTGAAAGATTTATACAATGAAAACTACAGAACCCTAAAAAGAGAAGTAGAAGAAGGTCTTAGAAGATGGAAAAATATACCCTGTTCATGGATAGGCAGAACTAACATTATCAAAATGGCGATATTACCAAAAGTTCTCTATAGGTTTAATGCAATGCCAATCAAAATCCCAATGGCGTTTCTTGTAGAAATAGATAAAGCAATCATGAAATTCATATGGAAAAATAAAAGACCCAGAATAGCAAAAGCAATTTTAAGCAGGAAGTGTGAATCAGGCGGTATAGCGATACCAGATTTCAAACTATATTACAGAGCAATAGTGACAAAAACAGCATGGTACTGGTACCAAAACAGGCGAGTGGACCAATCGTATAGAATAGAGGACACAGAGACTAATCCACAAAGTTACAACTATCTTATATTTGATAAAGGGGCTAAAAGCATGCAATGGAGGAAGGATAGCATCTTCAACAAATGGTGTTGGGAAAACTGGAAATCCATATGCAAAAAAAATGAAACTGAATCCCTTCCTCTCGCCATGCACAAAAGTTAACTGTAAATGGATCAAGGAGCTTGATATCAAATCAGAGACTCTGCATCTGATAGAAGAAAAAGTTGGCTCTGATCTACATATTGTGGGGTCGGGCTCCAAATTCCTTAATAGGACACCCATAGCACAAGAGTTAATAACAAGAATCAACAAATGGGACTTACTTAAACTAAAAATTTTTTCTCAGCAAGAGAAACAATAAGAGAGGTAAATAGGGAGCCTACATCCTGGGAACAAATTTTTACTCCTCACACTTCAGATAGAGCCCTAATATCCAGAGTATACAAAGAACTCAAAAAATTAGACAATAAGATAACAAATAACCCAATCAACAAATGGGCCAAGGATCTGAACAGACACTTCTCAGAGGAGGACATACAATCAATCAACAAGTACATGAAAAAATGCTCACCATCTCTAGCAGTCAGAGAAATACAAATCAAAACCACCCTAAGATACCATCTCACTCCAGTAAGATTGGCAGCCACTATGAAGTCAAACAACAACAAGTGCTGGCGAGGATGTGGAGAAAAGGGTACTCTTGTACATTGCTGGTGGGACTGCAAATTGGTGCGGCCAATTTGGAAAGCAGTTTGGAGATTCCTGGGAAAGCTGGGAATGGAACCACCATTTGACCCTGCTATTGCCCTTCTCGGACTATTCCCTGAAGACCTTAAAAGAGCATGCTACAGGGATGCTGCCATATCGATGTTCATAGCAGCACAATTCACAATAGCTAGACTGTGGAACCAACCCAGATGCCCTTCAATTGATGAATGGATAAAAAAAATGTGGCATCTATACACAATGGAGTACTATGCAGCAATAAAAATGACAAAATCATAGAATTTGCAGGGAAATGGATGGCACTAGAGCAGATTATGCTTAGTGAAGCTAGTCAATCCCTAAAAAACAAATACCAAATGTCTTCTTTGATATAATGAGAGCAACTATGAACAGAGCAAGGAGGATTAGCAGGAAGAAAAGACTAACATTTAACAGAGTCATGAGATGGGAGGGAAAGGGAGAGAAAAGGGAAATTGCATGGAAATGAAGGGAGACCCTCATTGCTATACAAAATTACATATAAGAGGTTGTGAGGGGAATGGGGAAAAAAAAGGAGAGTAATGAATTACCGTAGATTGGGTAGAGAGAGAAGATGGGAGGGGAGGGGAGGGGGGATAGTAGGGGATTGGAAAGGTAGCAGAATACAACAATTACTAATTGGGCATTATGTAAAATTGTGGATGTGTAACCTATGTGATTCTGCAATCTGCATTTGGGGTAAAATTGGGAGTTTATAACCCACTTCAATCTAATGTATGAAATATGATATGTCAAGAGCTTTGTAATGTTGTGAACAACCAATAAAAAAATAAAAAAAATAATTAAAAAAAAATAGCCAAAAAAATGTGTCAGAAACAATTCAGCAGAATTTCTGAGACTAAGCCTTTAGAACACTTTACAATTATTTTTTCTCTGGAAATTTCCTTTCTGGGAAACTAAGCAATGTGGAAGAAATTAAAAGATTGTATAATCACTTTGTTATGAGAAAAACCAAGGAAAAGAGAAAATGGTCCAGTCCAGTGAAAAAGAACTGAGTTGATGCACATCTGTACTGGAATGTGAAGCCAACTTCCTTCAACTTCTGGCCTTATGCATTTACCAGAGGAATGCAGCAAAATGAAAGTCATGGATCTGAATAATAGCCTAGTTGAGTTGGGGTGAAATATTTATCTATAGAATCATGAGTGAATTCAATATTTCTCTCATTAATCCACTAAGTCTTAAGGTGGTCTTTTACACACATACTCACACATAAATTAAAATATTAAAAGTACATAATTTTGTCAATTAAAGAGATTTATTAAAAATATGTGCAATGAAGATAAAAAAATCAAAAGAAGGTTACATTAATCAAATCAGATATAAGGAAGGCCTTAGTAAATTGAATGTGTTCCAATATTAATCCAAATGTGATTACTATTATATAGTTATATGTGACTTTAGAATTGCATATGGAATTTTCAGTAATATTAATTTCTCCCATTGCACTTTTTCCCCTTATGTTTGTGTGAAATGCTAACATTGACTCAGTGAGTATGCTAGATAAAGAGATGGCTTTAAAGAAAGAAGACAGAGGAGGTTAAAAATAAGGAAGAATTCTAGGTCCTCAGTGATACAATCAGGCCACAAATTCTGAACTGCTTCCTGATGGCTGGGAGAGAATGAAATCCCTTTTATTTATACTACTGTAGTAGAGATTAATTTGAAGTGAAAGAAATGTTAACTATTAAAAACATATTATATTCTTATATTTCTATCTGATATCTTAGATGATACATAATAAAAATGATTCAAACATGAAAAGTAAGTATAAGAAAATAATAAATCCATTTAATCACATGTTGAAAAGATTTTGTCTAAGAAAAGCACCAGTATCTTAAGTATGAAGCACATTTATTAAGTGGAAACTAATCATTAAATATGATTTATTGCATAAAACATAAAACTTGTGACATGTGTGGCAGGTAATGTCAGTAAATATTGTACTGAATCATCATAGATGTAATATAAATTTTATAATCAATAGCATGTCATTGTATATTTTGGTACTTCAGATTTTTTATTATAACTTATAATGAAATTGCAAATTAAAGCAATAGATCTAATTTTTCATTTCTTGAATTATCAAAGTGTGTGTTCTTATTAGCACCTATGTTTATTTTCATGTATGATGTATGTGTTGTGTTTCATGATAAGATACATGTTGGCAATTCCATATCAACATGGATTGTGTCCAGTATATTATATTACAAACTGGTCTTTCATTTTAAATGATCAAATTTTAAATATGAATTAAACTTAAATTTGTCACAAAATTTATTTTAGATAGTCTTCTTCTAAGAATTTAGCCCAATAAATAATCTATTACATCAAAAAATGCATGTATTTCACACAAGTTGTGTCTTTTTTTAGAAAAAAATTATAGTAGACATATAAATGACCAAGATAACAAAAAAGAAATTGATTAATAATGTGCATTTTGCACTTGTAAAATGTAATATACTGCAATTATCAAAAACAGAAAAATCAAAGGTAGTGATATAAAATATATCTAACATATAGTCAAAAGGTTTTACAATTCTACAGGTATACTGTCCATTTATGTTACTATAAGAATGTACATACTTATATAATAATGTTTTTGCAAATTGTTTATATAATAATGTTTTAGCAAAATTTAAATCTCCCTATATTTGATATGTATACAAAATATTTTAGAGGATTATCAATGACCTTTCTTATATGAGATTTTTTTTTTGCTCAAGCATGATGAAAATCATATACAGAGTATACTTAATTTATGAAATTTTCAAAATGCTGGAAGAAGTCACAAACAGTATTCCTTCTAGGGAAAAACTAATAATTTTGCCAATTCCAAAATTATGAATAAGATGTCTGTGCAAATTCTGAATGCTGCCAGGAATAAGATGCATATAGCATTTGTGGGTTCTATAAGTATGGTGTTTACTGCTTGTTCTCATTGTTCAGGGCCATTGCCATACTGGTTGTGAATTTTGTTTAGCACACCGCTCTTTACAAAGATGCAAAATAATTATAAACATTAGGAACCAATAAACATTCATCCTGTCATAGAAAAAATAGCCAGAAAGAATTTTGCCAGTAGCTACTGATGATTCTTACTTTGTTTTGTGATTAAATTTTATATTTCTCAAATTTTCTGTAGTGTAGTTTTTGTTTTTGATTTTTCTTTTATAATGGAGAATACAATAACTACAAAAATCTTTGATGCTGTAAGGTGTTTCCTTCCAATATCAGATTTTAAACATTTTAGTGCAATAATTTCTGTTATGTAAACATCATTTTCAAATGTCTCTGTCTCTCTCTGTCTTGCGAACAATCACATGCGCACACACAAACACACACACACACACACACACACACACAAAACTCAAACATGAATACACACAGCCTATATTTACTTGATTCATATGACCCAAGATTGGATTTAATCTCTTCATTAATTGATTTTCATAGTTGTTATCTCACATAATGCAACTTTTGCTTTTACTCTATAATTCATTTTCATTTCTTCACTGTATCATCATATTATTACCATTTGCAGTGTAACACTTCACTGAAATAAATGATTTCATGCATTTTTTAATGGCAGGGAGAGACAAATACTGGAGAGTAGAAAACAGAATTCTTTTGAATTTTGCTATTTTCATTCTTTCAATATGTCATACTTCTCAGTTTTTCAGAGATACTACCAGGATGTAAAATAAAAATTTCACTTAATCCTTTGTAAATACTTATTTAACAAGTGAATTTCTATTTTTCCCATGAGAAATTTGGAAATACATATTAAAACATATATTCACTTAAATTATCCTTGTGTGATAGCAAGAAAAATAAAACAACTTAAAATAAATACACACCCTATTCTGTTAAAAAAAAAGTGGCTTAATTTGCATTACTTGGGAGGGGAATGTAGAACATCCTTGCTCTTTCAAATGAAAGATGGGAGAGGAAGAAGGAAAAACATAAAACAGAAAAGTTAAAGCTGCTGCCACTTCTGCTCAACTGCCTTGGAATTTCACTTTATTAAGCAGATTAAATAACGCATTTTAATTTAGACTTCAGTGGCCATAAAGGTGACTAGGGAATGCCAAGTTCCAAAGAGTGAGCAAATGTTTTTGAAAGGACAAAGAAGAGCTTGGCTTGAGACCATATGCCCACAAGGTGACTCATGCTCCCAACACTCATCACAGGAAGTATATTCAGGACTCAGATTGTGATGTGACAAGCAAGATACAGGACAATACACCCAACATTATGCTTGAGTTTGATTAATTTTAGATTTCAAAGTACTAAGCATTTATGCTAAAAACTAAGTTTTATTTAATAATTTATCATTTAAATTGTATCTTTTACATATTCTTGATATTACAATGAATTTTCCTTTATGTTATGAAATTATATTTTGGTTCAAAGCTAACAGGAATAGTACTATTTGGAATAAAATTGTAAATGTTTGAATACTGGTATAATATTGATTTCTAGAATACAAGCTCATGAGGGCAAGACTTTTTTGTTTGTTTTAAAGCATTTCTCACACCAGGTGAATATCTAGCAAATACTAAACAGGAAATATTATGAATTAATGAAGCATGAGATCGTACTGGTTTATTTTTATTTTTTAATGAGATAGTATTTATCTCAAATTTTCCTTAGTTCCCTTTAGTTACTTTCCGTGTGTTCAGTATTTATTTTTATTTTACTGTGTGCCACAAACCATACATTTTCAGTGATTGCCCCCCTTTTGCATTTTATTATTTCTGTACTTTATTCTAATATATTTATGCCCTTTTTATTCAGCATAACAGAATGTTAAGTGGTGCATCTTCATGTAGCTAAGCATGGGATAACTGAATTCAAATCCAATCTCCACTGCTTAATAGTTTTATGACCTTAAGCAAGTTACATAATTGTTTCCTGCTTCAGTATCCCTGTTTTGAATGAAACAATAATTCTAACTCATATTATTTTCAAGAATTAAAGAAATCAAAATTAGCAAATCATGAAAACCATGTATAGCACATAATAAATACTCAATGGTGTTAAGTAATATTATGCTTTACTAAAACATTTTTTTGGATATATTAATCTCCAGTTCTTTGGTATACTTTTTAAAATTTTTTCTTGTCTTTTGTACTGTAAGTTTTCAAAATTGTCATTTTCCTTGATCCATAATTTATAATGGTTCAAATTAAGAATACTACTTAATCTTTTTAAAACCTAAATTCCCCATCAATAAAATGGAGATCATAACACTATTTACTTCAATATTTGCTTAAGTATTTAATACTAAGATGAAGAATTTAATGACTAATACACTTAGTTCAGTAAATTTTACTTATCATAATTATTATTGTTGTTTTTAAAGTTAATGTTTGCTAAAAATGGAGCTCTCTCTCTCTCTCTCTCTCTCTCTCTCTCTCTCTCTCTTTAAAAAAAGATGTATGAATAAAAGGGTAATAGTTCACTTCAAATACTCAAAAACAATTATATTTGTTTTCAACTTCACTGTTATCTAAAAACATTCACTCCTATAATAAGCCATGGTTAAACTCCAAGTAGTATTCTTTAACTAATACTCTTCAATTTGTTTTCTTTTCTTGGCATTCCCTCTGAATATTACCCTATATTTATCTAAATTAAATCTCATCCTGTATTGTTATATCACCAATTTCTCACTTTTCTTCAGTCCAAAACTTGTGATGTTAGAGCTCTCTCATAATCCAGCCTGGCTCACTTAATTATAACATTCTTTCGATATTTTTAATGATTTATTTGTGTAGTTTATATTGTCAGTAGTACTAATTGTAATGATGAAAACAAAGTGCTGATGAATATGTGCCTTATAGACTACACAGTTTAGATTCCTTTTTTTTTTTTTTTTTTTAGTTGCTCAGAGCCCCAAAGTCTGGGAAATGGGACAAAGAATGGGAGTAATTATTCTTTTTCTTATTTAAATTTTTCTTGAGTGAAATCATAAACAGATTTAACTCCTTTTCTCCTTCCATCATATTTGCACCTTTAAAAATTTAATTCATTTTTATTCAGGTGGACTTGTAAACTTGGTCATTGGGAGATTATATATATATATTTGTTTTATATGTTGAATAAAATAATAAAATATTACCATATATATAATATATAAAATTTTATGCCTTTTCATCTATCACTGATATTTATATTTATCAACCTGTTTAACAAGTGAATCTTGCTTTATGACTTTATTCATTTAAATGCTATTTTTTTTATTGATTGTTCACAACATTACAGAGCTCATGATATATCATCTTTCATACATTTGACTCAATTGGGTTTTGAACTCCCATTTCTACCCCAATACAGATTGCAGAATCACATCTGTTACATAGTCACATTTTTACATAATGGCATATTAGTGACTGTTGTATTCTGCTACCTTTCCTATCCCCTAGTATCCCCCCTCCCCTCCCCTCCCATCTTCCCTCTCTACCTCCTCTGCTGTTGTTCAATTCTCTCCCTTTTTCCCCCTCCCCTTTGCCCCTCATAACCTCTTATAATTTTGTGTATCATTGAAGGTCTCCTACCATTTCCATATGCTTTCCCTTCTCTCTCCCTTTCTCTCCCCCCATTTGTCTTTGTTTACTGTTAGTCTTTTCCTCATGCTCTTCCTTCCTGTTCTGTTCTTAATTGCTCTCTTTATATCAAAGAAGACATTTGGCATTTGTTTTTAGGGCTTGGCTAGCTTCACTCAGCATAATCTGCTCTAATGCCATCCATTTCCCTGCAAATTCTATGATTTTGTCATTTATTAGTGCTGCATAATACTCCATTGTATATAGATGCCACATTTTTTTTTATCCATTCATCTATTGAAGGGCATCTAGGTTGGTTCCACAGTCTAGCTATTGTGAATTGTGCCACTATAATCATTGATGTGGCTGTATCCCTATAGTGCGCTCTTTTAAGGTCCTCAGGGAATAGTCCAAGAAGGGTGACAGCTAGGTCAAATGGTGGATCCATTCCCACCTTTCCCAGGAATCTCCATACTGCTTTCCAAATTGGCCTCACCATTTTTCAGTTTCACCAGCAGTGTACAAGTGTACCCTTTTCCCCACATCCTTGCCAACACTTATTATTGTTTGACTTCATAATGGCTACCAATCTTACTGGAGTGAGATGGTATCTTAGGGTGGTTTTGATTTGCATTTCTCTGATTGCTAGAGTTGGTGAGCATTTTTTAATGTACTTGTTGATTGATTGTATGTCCTCCTCTTAGAAATGTCTGTTCAGGTCCTTGGCCCATTTGTTGATTGGATTATTTGTTAGCTTATTGTTTAATTTTTTGAGTTCTTTGTACATTCTGGATATTAGGGCTCTATCTGAGGTGTGAGGGGTAAAAATTTGTTCCCAGGATGTAGGCTCTCTATTTACCTCTTTTATTCTTTCTCTTGCTGAGAAAAATCTTTTTAGTTTAAGTAAGTCCCATTTGTTTATTCTTGTTGTTAACTCTTGGGCTATGGCCGTCCTATTAAGGAATTTGGAGCCTGACCCCACAATATGTAGATCCTGGCCAACTTTTTCTTCTATCAGATGCAGTGTCTCTGATTTGATATCTAGCTCCTTGATCCATTTTGAGTTAACTTTTGTGGCTGATGAGAGAAAGGAATTCAATTTCATTTTGTTGCATATGGATTTCCAATTTTCCCAGCACCATTTGTTGAAGATGCTATCCTTCCTCCATTGCATGTTTTTAGCCCCTTTATCAAATATAAGATAGTTGTAACTTTGTGGATTAGTCTCTGTGTCCTCTATTCTTTACCATTCGTCCACCCGCCTATTTTGGTACCAATACCATGCTGTTTTTGTTACTATTGCTTTGTAGTACAGTTTGAACTCTGGTATCGCTATACCTCCAGATTCACACTTCCTGCTTAGAATTGCTTTTGCTATTCTGGGTCTTTTGTTTTTCCATATGAATTTCATGATTGCTTTATCTATTTCTACAAGAAAATGCCATTGGGATTTTGATTGGCATCACATTAAACCTGTAGAGAACTTTGGGTAATATCGCCATTTTGATGATGTAAGTTCTGCCTAACCATGAACATGGTACATTTTTCCATCTTCTGAGATCTTCTTCTATCTCTCTCTTTAGGGTTCTGTAGTTTTCACTGTATAAATCTTTCACCTCTTTTGTTATGTTGATTCCCAAGTATCTTATTTTCTTTGAGGATATTGTGAATGGGGTGGTTTTCCTTATTTCCATTTCAGAGGTTTTGTTGCTGATATACAGAAATGCCTTTGATTTATTCGTGTTGATTTTATAACCTGCCACTTTGCTGAATTCAATTATTAACTCTAGCAGCTTCTTTGTAGAACCTTTTGGGTCTGTTAAGTATATTATCATGTCATCTGCAAATAGTGATAATTTAATTTCTTCTTTTCCTATTTTTATGCCTTTAATTTCTTTGTCTATCTAATTTCTCTGGCTAGTACTTATAGAACTAAATTGAATAGAAGTGGTGATAGAGGGCACCCCTGTCTTGTTCCAGATTTTAGAGGGAATGCCTTCAGTTTTTCTCCATTTAGGATGATGCTAGCCTGAGGTTTAGCATATATAGCTTTTACATTGTTGAGGTAAGTTCTTGTTATCCCTAGTTTTTCTAGTGTTTTAAACATAAAGGGATGCTGTACTTTGTCAAATGTTTTTTCTGCATCTATCAAGATGATCACATGGTTCTTGTCTTTAAGTCTATTGATGTGGTGAATAGCATTTATTGATTTCCATATATTGAACCAGCCTTGCATCCCAGGGATGAATCCTACTTGATCATGGTGCACAAGTTTTCTGATATGTTTTTGTATTCGATTCGCCAGAATTTTATTGAGAATTTTTGCATCCAAGTTCATTAGAGATATTGGTCTGTAGTTTTCTTTCTTGGAAGTATCTTTGTCTGGTTTTGGGATCAGAGTGATGTTGGCCTCATAAAATGAATTTGGAAGAGCTCCTTCTTTTTCTATTTCTTGAAATAGCTTGAAAAGTATTGGTATTAATTCTTCTTTGAAGGTTTTGTAGAACTCTGCTCTATACCCATCCAGTCCAGGGCTTGGTTGGTAGTCTTTTGATGGCTTCTTCTATTACTTCCTTTGTTATTGGTCTGTTTAAATTGGTGTGTCTTCCTGTCTCAATCTGGGCAAATCATATGCCTTAAGAAATTTATCGATATCTTCACTATCTTCTATTTTATTGGAATATAGGGTTTCAAAATACTTTCTAATTATCTTCTGTATTTCTGTAGTGTCTGTTGTTATATTGCCTTTTTCATACTGTATGTTAGTAATTTGAGTTCTCTCTCTTCTTCTTTTTGTTAGCATGGCTAAGGGCTTGTCTATCTTATTTATTTTTTCAAAGAAACAACTTTTAGTTTTATCAATTTTTTCAATTTTTTTTTGTTTCAATTTCGTTGATTTCTGCTCTAATTTTAATTATTTCTTGTCTTCTACTACATTTGCTGTTGTTTTTCTCTTTCTTTTCTACATTTTTGAGGTGTAGTGTGAGTTCATTTATTTGTTGATTTTTTCTTTTTTTGAGGAAAGGACTCTAAGAAATGAATTTCCCTCTTAAAACTGCTTTCATTATGTCCCATAGATTCCGGTATGTTGTGTCTGTATTATCATTTGACTCTAAGAATTTTTTCATCTCCTCCTTTATGCCTTCTGTAACCTATTGATCATTCAATAACATATTGTTCATTTTCCATGTGGTGTAGGGTTTTTCCTTCCTTCTTTTATCATTGATTTTCAATTTCATTCCATTATGGTCAGATATTGTGCATGGTATTATCTCCACGCCTTTATATTTACTAAGAGTTGTCTTATGGCATAATATATGGTCTATCTTTGAGTAAGATCCATGTGCTGCTGAGAAGAACGTGTATCCACTTGATGATGGTTGATATATTCTATATATGTCGGTTAAGTCTAGGTTATTGATTGTGCTGTTGAGTTCTATAGTTTTTATATTCAGTTTTTGTCTAGAGGATCTGTCTAATGGTGAGAGCGGTGTGTTGAAGTCACCCATAATTATTGTGTTGTGGCCTATTTGACTCTTGAACTTGAGGAGGGTTAGTTTTATGAACATTGCAGCTCCATTGTTCTATCCTCAGCAATAGATGAAAATAAATGTATTGTGTCTATCTATAACCAAAATAATAATAATAATAATAAAAGACATGTCTGTCCTTAGTAAGACTGTTAAAAAAATAACTGGCTAGCATACTTCTAAAATATCAAAGCCATAAAGATAAAGACAGACCAAAGAAAATTTTCAGATAAAAAATGCCTTCAGGAATAGAAGTTCAGTGGATTAGAATAGGAGAATAAAGGGAAGGGAGGGGAAGTAGGAAAATAGGACAGTGGAAAGAGTTTTGCATCACTAATATATACATATATGAATATATATATATATATATATATATATATATATATATGAATACACCATGGTACATCTCACCATTATATACATCCACAATACTGAGATTCCAATTATGAAATATTTTATATTTGCATAAACATATCGAAATAGATTCTACTGTCATGTAAAACTAAAGTGAATAAGAATAAAAAACAGTTTGAAAATGTCATTTGGAATCAATCATATTTTATAAGCTGATGAGCTTGATGTTCTTTGTCTTACAACTAAAATTCTAGAATGTGAGCTATAAAATGTGTATATGTATTTTTGCATGTTACATAGGCATACATGGTGTGTGTTGATTCTTCCTTCCTTTAAGGAATTCTATTCAAATCAGCTTACAAATTAATGAATAGTAACAAATTAAAACTGTCAAGATTAATTAACCTAAATACCTTTTGAGCTTAAATGATTAAATAAACATTTAATAAATCAGCTGGGAAAAAACAAAACCACCTCCAGAAGAACTAAGAAAACCAGCTGAGAGGTCCCAGCACCTGACCATAGCATCACAGGATGCACTCGAAAGATGGAAGGACAGCTGGGCATCACCCACATCACCTCTCCCCAATCCTGAGCAGCACAGCAAAGATGCTGTCTGATGAGGAGATAGAGGAAAGCAAGCACTGGGCTTTTCCCTGGGTCAGGCCTGCTGAAAAGCTTCTGTGAGGCAACCCAAGAGAACCTGGAGAGCAGGGGAAATATTTGTAAATTATCTGATAAACTATTTATAACCCTAATATATAAGGAACTCAAAAACCTAAATAAGAAAACTGATGAAAGAATGGACCAACGGCCAGAATAGACACATCTCAAAAGAAGACATACAAAAGGCAACACACATGTGGAAAAAATGCTCAGCATTACTAATCATCAGGGAATGCAGGTCAAAGTCACATGAGGTATCACCTAACTCCAGTAAGAAAGGCCATGATGTAAAAAAAATATAGGGTTAGACCACTATACCTTGGTCTGATTATGCTTTTGTATAAGTATGGCCTCTACATTAAGAAAATGTCTTTGAAGTAATGAAGAAACAGACACTTATTGAGCTCATGTCTCTCCAGATTTCGACTATTCTGCATTTAAATCTTAAACACCATTTCCATTTTATACATGGGTGGGACAGTTAGGATTCACCTTCGGTGTGTCTAACAGTAATGTCTGGTTTGCTTCCACTGGCTCCTGTATAGGAAAGGACACTGAAAGTTTCTGTGTTTAAAGTCCGCTACAAACTTACGTAAATACTAAGGTCTTGGCATAAATATGAAACCCAGTTATTCAAGAGATGTGTCTTGCTTTCATTTCCTAGGAATCAATGTTATTTTATTTTTGTCCTATTCTTCTGTTTGGTAGAAATTTGACCTCAGTCAATTCAAGATATCCTTCACATTGGGTTTCCAACACTCCTGAGGTTGCCTCATTCCTCTGAAGAAGCTAATGAGTGTGGAGCTTTATGATTATTACTCAGACTGGCTTCTGCCCATTTAATTGGACCACAGAGGTCATAGCTGTTGTCATCCAGGCTTCAGACATTCTCAGGTGTACCTCAATGTCTCATACCTCCTTGATTTGCATGCTCTTCTCCCATTCTCTAGTTTAAGGGCAACCATGGAGGCTGTCTCCCACCATTCTGGTACTTCTCCAGTGATCCCTGACAGTACCGAGGGATGTGTGTGTGTGTGTGTGTGTGTGTGTGTGTGTGTGTGTGTGTGTACTTCAGAATCTTACTCCTTTCCAGCTCTCTCCTCATGAATTATTTAAACTTGTCCATCCAGGATTTTTGCTGCTTTTACCT
The DNA here is from genome assembly GCF_052094955.1 of Ictidomys tridecemlineatus. Taxonomy (NCBI): domain Eukaryota; kingdom Metazoa; phylum Chordata; class Mammalia; order Rodentia; family Sciuridae; genus Ictidomys; species Ictidomys tridecemlineatus. The sequence goes on along the minus strand of NC_135485.1, from coordinate 81,791,880 downwards.
GCTGACCTTACTATAGAAAGTTTAGTCTGAAAAATGTAGGATGGGTAAAAGTTTTCCCAGTGGTTTTGATATTTAATGGTGAATACTTTAGATTCTTTTAACTGGCTTATCTATTGCAACTCTCCTATAGGTCATGAGTACCCAGTTAGGTTTTGGAAGGTCTGGTGGGGGGAAACACATATGCTGTGAAATGTTAGATTAATTATTACCCTATGTCAAGCATATTATCAACACTCAATAAATTCTTATTAAAATTGAGCTAAATTAAATATTATAGAAGAGGCCATGTATTTATCAGCTTAGGGATTTCAAAAACTTATTGAACAAGAAAATCACCAGGGAAAGTTAAAATTCAAATGAATTTGAGGAGGAGTTGAGGAAAAGAAACAAAAATAATTGCTTTTTTGGTAAATGGACAAGTTTGAAAACTATTGATTTGGCTGATCTGATTAACGAAGCCTATGTGCATTTCCCTGAGAAGTACAGAGCAGGGACCTAAGAAATGGGATATTAATGGAGACATTTTAGTAGTAGAGGAATTAAAAATATATTTGAGGGGCTGGGGTGGTAGCTTAGTAGAGCACTTGCCAGGTATGTATGAATCATTGAGTTTGATCCTCAGTACCATATAAAAATAAATAAAAGGCCATAGATAACTAAAAAAACCTATTAGAACATGCTCAGAAATATACAATATAATTTTGTGCAAGTTTAATTTTGTATCAGGACAAAGGAATGGTTTTGGGGCACCTGTAACCGCAGATTTCTTCAGACTTATTTGCTTTTCAATTTTCAGTCCTCTCCTCATATTAGAGCAGGTGGAATTTGATATAATTTACTTATAGTGAGAAAACTGCATAGATGTGTTAATTTCCAAGTCTTTTGAACTTTAGCATTTTATCTTTAATATTGAAATGAAAGTTTTGTGACCTTTTAAAAGATTTTCATGGGCTGGAAACTAGTCAGATTTTTTAGAGCTGGAATGGACTTGTTTTAAAAAGCATATGTATCTAAGTCTTGCTTTAATATTAGAACTATTTTAATCATATGTCTTTGTGGTGGTGGGAGAAGAATGGATAAGACAGGATAGCAAAAAATCTAGGATAATCTCATTGGCATTTAATTGTAATTTCTATCATTCATGCATTTATTCAAATACTTATTGCTAGACATGGCTACTAGTAACTAGAAACTAGATTGGCAGATATGACCTTGATGTGGAACAATCCAGTCCAGTGAAGGAGACAGACATCTGTAAAGTTTCTGTAAAACCAAAGTGACATGATAGAGATCTAAACAGACCATTACATACGGTCATGTTTAGGGACACAGAGGCACATTTTTCTAGAGACAGTGGACTTGAATGGGGACTTGAAAGATGACTGTGGCCCCAGGAAGGGCTGGAGGAGCTAGGCTCTCCATGAAGAGCCTTGCAAAAGCAGGGCTATGAAGTAAGTGGTGAATGATTAATTTTCTGATGATTAGAAAAAGCGTAATTAACTTGCAGTCACTGAACCATGGAAGAATGGCAGGACATAAAAGGGCCAAAATGTAGGTTGGTGTGAACATAGAAAGGACTTAATATTCCAGGCAGATGGCACTGAACTTCATTCTGAGGGAAGCGGAAGAGATGCAGGTTTTGAAACAGGGAAATGACTACTGAGTTATAGAAGAAATTATACTCAAAGTATTTAGGGGACAGATTCAGGGGGAAGATGGGAGAGAGAGAAAGAAGAATTAGTACAGGAGGTAGAAAGTGAAGGCTTCAATTGAAGCAATTATGAAGGATTAGGGAAGAAGGTGGTGATCTGGAAGGAGAGGAAAGAATTAGAACTGACCAGAAGTCAGGATGAAAACATCTCTTTTCTCCCTTTGAGTTCCTTCAGCAGTAGACTGAGATCTGGTTTTGAGTGGAGGAAGTACATGGTCCATGAATAGGTGGGTGAGAGGCAGGGGTGGATGCAGCTGGTACATGCTGGTAGGTAACCACTGCCCCACATAATAGATTCCTCCTAATGATTCTCTTGGGGAGTGAGGTCACTGGCCTGTTTTGTATTTCATTTTCAAGTGGGATAAGGAGGAGGAGCAAGTCTCATTGTATTGCTTTGAGGAGTAAATGAGATGCCTGAAAAGGGTTTATGTCTGTAAAAATCTATTTGCTGAGGGGGGAAAAGCAAAGGCAGTAACTGGAGAAAGATACAAAACAAAAAAAATTAAAAACTGTTTTTGGGATATTGGAATTTCTGTGGTGGCCAAAGGTAATAAATCAGGAGCAAGGGGGAGCAAGTGAGAAAGAGGGATTCTGAGATAGAAGGAGGAAGGGAGAGAAGAGACAGGGCCAGGATCTGGATAATTATCCATAACATTATCAGAAACACTGGGTGTGAGTGGGACCCACACCACAGTTTTGGCAGGTGGCAGTGGATCTGAGGGAAGAGGACTCCGACTTCTTCCTCTGACATGAAACAAGAGCAAGGCCCTAGAAAGGGTGAACATAAATTTTGTTCAGAAGCAAGCTCAGGTGAGGGAATTTGTCTTATAGTTTCATTTTCTGTGCAGTAAATAATATGGATGAGCCTAATATAATGACTCATCTTCTGCACAGACGTTGAATCTGTGAGGGCAGGAAACATCTGTTCAGCCTTGTATTCCCAGCATCCTGTGATGTGGCTGGAAAATAAGAGACTCCCCCAAATAGTTATTGAGTTGAATGGATCAATTAAAAACTAAAACACATCCCAACAGCAGAAAAAGTACTCTCAAATTTTACCTCACTGCATCCTATTGACTAGATTAACGTTAATTCTGAGGACGGTAATGAGAATTAAATTAGTGAGTAAAAATTTAGAAACAATCAAAAAGTAATTTATTTTATGTGCTATCATAATTCTGATGTAAGAATACTTTAACTTTAGGAAATGAACTTTGTCACATTGCAAAGGAAAGCATATACTGAAGGTTGACTTTTCAGTAGATGTTTTTAGAGAAAATTGTAATATTTAAGAACCAATTATTGGAACACAGAATTTTCCATCACAAAGTGTATATTCTCATCCTATTGGAATTAAATGTAGCTTCCAAAGTTTTCACAAAGGTTATTCAATGTTAAATTTGAAAACTTTCCTAAATGTTATCCACAGTCAGGAAGGATAGCTAATTTCACAGAAAGCATAATTCATATAGAGCAGGTTTCTGAGGAGTTGGAGAAAGAACAGAAATCAATAGAGTGAGGTTTAATCAAGACAAATGGAAAGCAATTCACTAGAAAAAAGATCAAATCTGAAAGAAAAAAAAAGGCACATAAGCCAGAAAATTGTAGGCTAGGAGTCATTAGTGTGGGGGAAAAGATGCTCAGGTGACTGTAAACTTGCATTAGATTTATTAATGACAAAGAGAAGCTACTGCAACAAAAGGGCAAATGCCACCCAAGAAGATATTAATTCATATATCATACCCATGACCTTGGGAATAATTAGGTTTTTTTTTATTAACCAGATTCCTGGGTCGATATATACCAGACACAATATTTAGTTATGTTATGGTCCTCTGCTTCTGATGCTCCAAACAGCTCAAAGTTTAAAAAAATATATAAAACAGCAAAACAACCCCCTTCTTTAGAGATTTGTAAAGCATGTTCCCTCATAGTTGACCCCTTGCTCTTCCTAACAGGCCACCTCTCATTGTCCTTCTGTAGCTTGGCTTTTTTTAATTAAAAGAAATTCAGTTTACCCATCTAGGCCAACCTTGAATGAGATACATTAGAAGTAAAGCCTTCCTTAATTTATGCTGCTGCATTCAATATCTCATGCTCCCTGCCATGTGATCTTTTTCTTGAGATGCAGGCTAGGGTGAGAAGAAAGCACCAGAAGAGAAGGAAAAAGTGGAGGCTCTCTGAGTTTGACCTGGGCCAAGCAGGGCTTAGAAATTTCAGAGTCACCTACATTTAAGAAAGGTCTGACATAGTTTAATAATCTCAAGGTAGAAAGCACATTGAAAGATGCCCTTGAGGATGCAGGGATGCATGGGGATGAGTGACCTTGACAGAACTCATTGAAGACCAATCACTAGATCTTTGCGCCAGTTACCAAAGCATTATCTGTTGGCTCCAAATCTTGAACAAAGGGCCCAAAGTGTAAGACTAGATGAGCACATTTTTTCTGCTTTTTCTTGGTCTATGGATTTAATACCTCATCAAGGACACCAGGAGATGGAGTATTCATGTCAAGGGACACAGTAACACTAGAAATTAATCTCCCCATACTCAGATTATATGAAAGGCTGTGGGCATCAAGTGTCACACACAACAGGAAGGAGCTCTGGAGAAGGTTCAGGCTGTTCTGGCACTTGGGTCATCTAATCCAACAGACCCCATGATGATGTTGGTGTTAGTGCTGGAAGAGACTCAGTGTGGACTTCCTAGCAACTGTCATGAGAAAAATCACAACACAGGCCTTGGAATTTGTAGTAAGACCATGCCAATTGCAGCAGAGAAGTACAGATTAGTTTAGATATAGTTCCTGGTATATTACTGGGAACTGGTAGAGTTCTTGATCATGAGGCAATAAATCACTATACATCTTGAATTGTTCATAACAAGTTCAATTACATTGGATCAGCAGTCAAAAAGTAAGACAGGTCCAGGGACAGTCAATCTCAAGATAGTTTTGCTATTAGATTTTAAATGCCTTTAGATTTTAAGTGCCTTAAGTCTTTTCCATCTCTAAAAATATCCCATCTTATCTCTTTAACATTAATTTCTTTCTGTATGACTTTCTGCAAATGTTTAGTAGAAACTTCTTATCTAAGGATGCCACACAACTTTGTTTTACTTTCTAATTCAGAAATCTGCTCTTTCTAAGCCTTTGTAAAGATTTTCTTTTAAGTTATTCTGCAGTGTTATGATGCCAGGTTACTTCTGTTTTCATGGGAAGTGATTTATTTACTGCTGGTAGTTGTCAGCAACCAGGATATTTATATTGTCTTTGGCCTCAATATTTGTTTATTTGGAAGGGAGTTCATAGTTCCCGTGTATATTTGTAGGAGTTTGGCAAGTTCAGTTCAGACTTAAGTTCTGTCTATATAACTAGCTCCACACCTTTTCCTTGAACTACATTAGCTCTAAGTAGCAGGAATTCTCTTAGGAAATTAAAGCAAAACATTTAATAAGATGCAGAAGCATATCCTGGAAACTAATGAGTCAATTGGGCCAGGGATAGGATGCCATTGGGACTCCTTGTTTTTTCTTTGCTCTTTGCATTTTCTTTTCTTTCTGCTTCTCTCCCATTGCTCTTTGCATTTTCTTTTCTTTCTGCTTCTCTCCCATCACTCCCTTTTCTGCTGCCCTCTCCCCTCCTCCTGTCTTTAGTCTAATTCTCTCAACTCTTCTGCTAGTGTAGTCTAAAAAACATGGCTGCCATCAGCTCTCAAACATCTTTTTGTATAACGACAAACTTGATGGCTCTGAAATCTGATTATCAAGTCTAAATTAGCCGGGGAAGAGGATCTTTATTGGTCCAGCTATTTTTACCCCTGGGCTGCTCAGCTGTGGCCCTTGGGGTGGAGTCACATGGCATTAAAGTCATTGCTACTGTGTGGATTAGGGGAGAGAAATGGTTCTCAGAAGTGTGGGCTGCGTGGTATTAAGGTAGATGGGAGTGAGGGATAGGGAGGAGATGGCTTGAAGAGTTGGTCGATTTATTGGGTGACTATTCCCTGTCATCAAGTGTAGACCCTTTTTCCCTTCACAAGTAGCTCTTTAAACACTGTAAAGAAACCAGAATCTGGAAAGATCTGTTCTTGCTAAACACAGTTTATGAGGCTGTTCTGTGTCCACCATTGCCAACATCCCACATTCAGCTTGTGGAAATTACAGGTTCTGGCCATGCACCTGCTCTTTTCAGTTTCCTCCACCCTCTCCTTACCTACTGACATTGGAATTTCTAACTGGATATGGGGAATAAGTTGTTGGATGGGTAAGGGTTGTGCTAGGCTATCTTAGCAAGTACATTCAATGCAGGATTTGATGAGATTTTCCGGTTTCCTCACTTCTGAGAGCAGAGTCAGCAGGCAAGGATGAGGAACAGTGGTTCTACTTGCCTGTAGGTGGTGGTGGACAAGCACAGCTGGCTCCCAGGTGTTCTCCAGCTCCAAAGGCCTCGTCAGAGATGCTGCATTATACAGGATTACTTAACTTTCACTTCTTGCTTATAATATGGCAAGTTTTCATTTTTTAAAAAAATTGGAAATATGTTTTCAAAGTAGAAATGAGGCCAGTGTTGTCTTTTAAATATTGATTGTGCTGTAAAATTTATTGACCAAAGTATTTCATTTGATTTTGACAATAGATATCTACCATTTTATCTATTCCCCCCCCCAAGGAATGGGCATATATTTCAGTGTATACTTTACAGGTAGTGGAGCAATTATAGTTGAAAACTTAGTTATACCTTTGAACAACGAAGTTTATTTTCTCTCTTCTCATTTACATGTGTTAGAAATGCTTAGCTAACTGATAAAGACTCCTTGTTTCTATTAGCATAATTTGGTCCTTATTTAGTTTCTGAATTCTAAAGTACTTTTAAATATTATAATTAACAATAAAATAGCCTAAATAATTTAAAAAACGTGAATTATTAAAAATAAATGCAATATTCATCTGGTATTGTTAAAAATTTATTTGTTTTAAAATAGATTTTATAAAAAGTACAGAAATTTCAGAAAATCAGCATGGGAATAACAATAAAAAATAATTTCACACAGCCTTTTCAAACTGACTACTATATTTGAAACCCTAGCAGGATATAAAGAAAATTAGTATTTAATAAAAAATAGTAGGTAGAGATTCTAGTTAAGTAAATCAAAGAGAAGATTTTTAAAATATGAATGAAATACCATCAACAGTATTTTGTAGAGGAATATTAATAAAGTCTTCTAAGAGTTCTGAAACATTTTGTGCATTTTAAGTGCTGTTGATTCTTTTAGGTAATGATGCTCTATTATAAAAGGAGTCAATATTTGGATGATACAAGATTAAACAGTAGATTGTCTGCACTGGCATTGCTCATTTGACTTGCAGGATAATATGCTTTGAATTGAGAGGCATGTATTAATATTCATTTTGTGTTTTGAAGTGCCAAATTAGGCTGTGAATCAGACTAAAATATAGTAATGCAAATTCGGGAGCATAGCAACTGACAATTAAAGGGTCCGAAAACAAATAGTGAAATCCATGAAAACCAGAAAGTTTTAGCTTCAAGGGCTTAATATGAGAACACTTGATAATGAGAATGAGAAATCTAAAATAGGAAACGGAACAAAAGAAACTGAACCAAACTTCAACAGCAAGACAATATATTCAAAATACATTATATACTACAAATTGTGAGGCATATTTAACAAAAACCAAAAAAGACTTATCTGGAAATATCTTCTAATTCTAGCAAAAGAATTTATCAATGCCATTAAAACTCCAAGTATTTTTTCCATAAGTACCTCCTTTGTCTTCAATCCCAGAGACTAAACTGAGTTTTCTAATTATCATTTTCTTGCTTCTCCTTATACTTTTACTACATTCTAATATGTTCATGAGCAATGTAATAAGCATTCAGTTTTGTAGTTTGAATATAAAGTGATTTTATTATGTTTATGACTCTTTAAAATTGTTTCTTTCACTCAAAAACCTAAAGATTTATTCATGATGATGTGTTTATAGTTTATTCATTTCCACTGTTGCATAGTATTCTACTTTATGAACACGTTATACTTTATCCGTTCCTTTGTGATGGGTATTGTGGACTTTTTAATTTGTAAAAATCACAAACAATGCTCTCATGAACGTTCTTGGATGAGCTGACGGACACATATTTAAGAGTTTCTACAAAGATGTTCTGTGTCTATGCTAGCAGTACTACAGAAAAACCTACAAAAGCTTCAGAGTGCTTTCCATGTGGCCAATGACTGAGGAACTCAACTTTTTAAACTTAATGTTAAGATCTGTTTAAAATTTGATAAAGCTTCATGTATTTATCATATACAATATGATTTTTTGAAATATAGATGCCAAAACCTGGGTATTAGATCTTCTCATTACTACTGAGTATATTTTATTTAACTTTAATTTAAATTAAATCTTATGTAGTCACACATGGCTAGTGGTTTCTGCTTTGGTCTGTGTAGCAGTAGGGTATGTTCTCAGGAATGGCCCGAGTCACTGGACATGTGAATGACCCACTTTGCAAGAGAATTCTTTAAGTGTTTTTAATGTTTGTTAGTGCATTATAGTACAAGTAACAATGGGGTTCATTTTGACATAATCATACCTGCATGGAATATAATTTGCTCTATTTTAGTTCCTTATACTTCAATCCCCTCTTCCCTCCCCATTCCTCTGCCTCTATTATACTAGTCTTCCTTCTACTTATTATTGTTTTTTAAGTTAGTGCTTTATGAGTATATATTATATATATATTTGGTCGTTTTCATTCCACCATTTCTCATCCATCCTCCCTTCCCCTCAAGCAAGCCCTTTCCTCTATTCCACTGATCTCCCTTCTATTTTCATGGTATTACACCCCCTTTTCTTATTTTGGTATAGCTTCTGCATGAGAAATACTTGAACCTTGATTCAACCAGTTCCATCCATTTACCAACAAATGCCATAATTTCTTTTTTATGGCTGAGTAAAACTCCATTGTGTATATAAATATCACATTTTTCATTTTTCGATACATTTATCAGTTCAGGCACCTGGGCTGGTTTCATAACTTGGCTATTATGAGTTGTGCTGCTATAAACATTGATGTGGCTGAATCACTATAGTAATACAGGTGTTAGTTCATTTGGATAAGTACTGAGGAGTGGGATAGCTCAGTCACATGGTGGTTCCATTCCTAGTTTTTTTTTTTTGGGGGGGGGTGTCTGTACCACTTTCTAGAGTTGTACTATTCTTAATTGCTTTTTTTATCTGCCTCTGTTTTCTCTTAGCATCAAGTTTATAACAGATTCAGTTTTGTCTTAGATGACATCCTAGTTCAACAATATTTTTAAGGTGCTAGTTTTAGTTTAATTTGTACCAGTAAAATTGTTATTTCTGTATTTTAGGTAGTTGAGTAGAATTACACTTGAAATTTTAATTCCGACTTGTTATGTAAAAAGCATTCTGTCATCATGTATATGTATATGGGACACATATAGAGCACAATTTTTTGAGACACTGCTTGTACACAAAGTATTTTCATACCATTTGTGTCTTATACATATACTTAGGGTAATGATGTCTAACTCATTCCACCAGCATTCCTGCTTCTTTCCCCACTTCTTTCCTCTCCCTTCCCTTTGCCCTATCTAAAGTTCCTCCATACCTCCCATGATCCCCCCCACACCAATCGCTGTTATGCATCTGCATCCTCATATCAAAGAAAACATTTGTCCTTTGGTTTTGGGATTGGCTTGCTTCACTTAGCATGACATTCCCCAACTCCATCCATTTACCTGCAAATGCCATGATTATATTCTCTTTTATTTCTGAGTAATGTTTCCTTGTGTATATATACCAAAGTTTCCCTATCCATTTATCTGTTGAAGGGAGTCTGGATTGGTTCCACAATTTAGCTATTGTGAATTGTGCCGCTATAAACACTGATGTGGCTGTGTCCCTGTAGCATGCTGTTTTTAAGTCCTTTTGAGTATAGACCAAGGAGTGTGATAGCTGGGTCAAATGGTGGTTCTATTCCCAGTTTTCCAAGGAATCTCCATACTGCTTTCTAGATTGATGGTGGGACTGGAAATTGGTACAGCTGATGTATGAGTGTGCCTTTTCCCCCACATCCTATGCTCCCACTAATAGCACCCGAGTTCCTAGAGCCCTACTTTATCACCAATACTTTGGATTCCCCCAGACTATTGAAAATTTGCCATTATGAAGACATGTTTATTTCTATGTGAAAATTTTTTCCTAGACTGCAATTGAAGAGGAAATTCTTTTGGAGTTTTGTTTTACTTTTGTACGTATTTGGCCATATAACAGTAGAAACATGTTCACATACTTTCTTTTGAGGAGGGCTTACAGTGATTTACAATGTGGCATGAAATAAAGCATTTCTACTTTGGTCTCATCTACCTCCAAAGGCAGTGCCCTTTTTCCAGAGGGGTAATTGTCTACTACAATTACAGCATGACTTCAGCAGCATTTTGAAGAAATGAAAGAATCCTGAGTGGTGCCCTACTTCAGTATTGTTGCACCCACGATGGGCACTAAGTCAAGGCCACCTGTAGACTGAATCAATGGAATGCAAACAGGAACCGAGAAGCATTGTGTCTTAAACAGGGGTAAGATGTGTATGTTTGCATTTAGTTTGCATTACCCTCCAGTATCTGAAAAGAGTGAAAAGGATAATTTTTACAGCAGGGTGGGTTTGATTGCACAAGTAGCATTTGAAACTCAAATGCTAGCGATGTCAGAGTTAACATCAGCTTAAAAATGAACACTACAGTAAGATAAAACAGTGTTGAAGTAAATTGTTGAGGAAATAGGGATATAATAAAACTTGAGGTGAAAATAATCTGAAAGCAGGAGGAGCATAATTGCAAAACAAATCTGGGAAGCAAGGTTATATATTCTCTCTCTCCCTCTCCCCTTCTCCCCCACCAACCACTTAGGAAGTTCACACTTTTCCTGGTATCAAACAAACATAATATCACAAAAGCAGAAAAACAAAAATGGCATTTTTCGGGAGCGAGGGGGGAAGATGTCCTCTAGCAGCTCCTGTAAAAATAATTTCTCTCATGCTGGACACAGTGGTTCAAGATTGTGATCCCAGTAACTTGGGAAGCCGAGGCAGAAGGATGCAAGTTTGAAGCCCACCTCAACAGCTCAGCAAGACCCTCTCTCAGAAAGGGCTTAGGGATGTAGCTCAGTGGCAAAGTGCCCAGGTTTCATCCCTAGCACAGAACAAAACAAAAAACAAAAACCCCAAATCATTCATTTTAACTCAAATGCCAAATCTTGTTCTTTAGGTGTTTCCCCAAGTAAATGGAATGTAAAATATGCATACTAGTAACTGAGTGTATTGTTATAGCAGTTTTGAGTGTCTCTGCTCATTTCCATCAAACAAAAGATTTCCAAAAAAGCATAAATTCTTATAAAACAGTTTCTTACTCACAAATTGAAAATAGTTTCATCTAGTAAAATGGGAAGAATGTGTACTTATTTGAGCAACTTAAATGCAATTTATTAAAAATAGTATTGAGTAATCTGCTAATTAACAAAGTGTTAACATCAGAGTAGGAATTCAAAGCCACTAAAAGATTCATTATGAAATAAAATCCAACTGGATCAAGATCCTAGGCAGACAGCCTGTTGCTCTTGCATCAGAGCTTTCTCATTACCCATGGGCATGAGGAATGCAGGTGTGATCTTGGGGGACACCATTACGTGTGATATTAAGTGTAGCTTTTCTCCTACATGTCCTGTATCAAGTGAGGAAAGTTACCTGATATTACCAGTTTGCTGAAATTTATCATGAATGGACTTTAGATTTGGCTAATGCATTTTCCATATTGATAGAGATGCTCACATATTTTTAAGGTTTTTTGTTTTTAATTAATGAAATTTTCCACTTTGACAGTTTAACTGAGATAGTTTGTGTCATACAATTTGTCCATTTAAAATGCAAAATTTAGTTGGCTTATAGTGTATAGTTCAGTGGCATCTGGCACATTTAGAGTTGCATAGTTAGTTTACAATGGTTAGATCATTTTACTTTTTTTTTTAATCTCTCCCCAAAGCAACCTAGTACCAATTAGCTGTCTCTATCCATGTCCTCCCAGTTTCCTCTTTCCTAAATTCCTATGACTGTCACTAATTTACTTTCCATCTTTGTGGCTTTGCCTACTTTGAACATTTCACAACTGGAACTTTACATGTATGGCCTTTCTTGACTGGATTCTATAATTTAGCATGATCTTTCAGTTTCATCCCTGCTATAATATGTATCAGTATGTCACTTCTTTTTATTGCTGAATAACATCCTATTGTATGGATAGACACAGTTATCACTCATGAGTTAATTGTTAACTTTTGGACATAAACTAGTCTTGAATTTCTAGGATTAACACCACTTTAGTAGGATTTATTGTCCTTTTATATATTGTTGCACTCAATTGGCTAAATTTTTTTTTGAAGTTTTTGCATCCATATCATAAAGAATGATAATAGTCCATCCTTTTGTTATGTTTTAGCATAGTTTTGATATCAGGATAATGCTGGCCCTGAACAATGAGTTTGATAGTGTTTCAGTTTTTTAGACTAGTCTGCATGTAGTACTATTTCTTGCCTGAATATTTAGTGCAATTCATCTTTGAATTGTACTAATTCATCAGTGAAATTATCTGGAATTTTACTTGTGAGATGGACTTTAATGACATTCTTTAGTACATGGAGCATCTTTCAGGGTTCATTGAAAGAAATTAGGTCTTTCTTAAATGATAGTCAAGCATGTGCCTATCACAAATGCCAGGTGTGAGAAACCTTCTTTTTAAAATTTCCCCATTTATTGTAAGCAAATTAGGTATAAATTCCCAGGTGTAACCAAGTAGCCTCAGAACTTCTCTGCAACATGTTTGCAAGGAAAAGCACACCAACAGAAGGATTCTAGGGGGAGGTCCCCCTCACACTGTGGATCAGTAACTCAGTATTCTTGTGCATTGGTTTGAGCATGGTTATTGTGACTGCTTGTATTCGCACTGAACCATCAGAACCACTAACCTGTAAGGTTTGGACTGTGGGAAATTAATTAAAGGTTTGCCAGTCTTTGAATTCTCAAGGGAGTTAGGAGGAAACTTTAGCTATTCAACTCTTTTGACTCCAAATTATTGTGATGGTGAGCATGATCCTTTACCTATTTGAAAATCTAAACCTGAAATATGAAATACAATTCTAAGGGAAAATGATTTAGCCCTGCTCAGTTGATAGGAAAGGGACAATATATGTAAAAGTTTTAAAAATAAGGATCCAACAGATACAAATTCAAATTCTTCTAGAAGCCCTGTTCTGCTTTAAGGCATTGCTACATGAAAAGATATATTGCTCTAAAGAAAAATCAATATCAGCCTGTGAAAAACCCAAGTGGAAACGTCATGAATGAAGCCTGACATTCAATAAAAGTTCACAGTTATGGGCATCTAGTTGTTCTGTGAAAGAAAATACAAATCCCTGACCTTCCTTAGATCATAGACCATTGGAAGAGTTTTGAAACTGAACGAAAAAGGGAGGATCAAAATGAGAAGTTTAATAGTTCCCTAAAAAAAAAGCTATTAGAGACTAGGACACAAAAAGTTGTCCAGACGAAAACTCCAGACAAAAATGCTATGCTTTAAAATTCACTTTCTAAATAGTAAGTACACTGATAAATTAGTTTTACCACATTTAATTAGTCTGTATTATATAGTGTCAAAGAGATGCAATTATCACAGAAATGGTACCACATACAAAGTTTACACATTCATTAGTGAACTTCAACTTAGATTCTTTTGGTTGAATTTACAAATAGAGTTTGTGATTCTACTTATGTCCAGGGTCTTAAAGTAGATGTCTGAGAGTTTTAATCACTATTATTAATTTTATTCTAGTTATGTTTAGTTTCCTTTTTCATGTCTTTTTCCTGATGTCATCTGCAAAATATATTAGAATTAGTTTTAATAGATAATAACTTCTTAAACAAAGACCATCTTTTTTAAACTTGTAAGTTCAGACCCTTCATATGAAGGTGGTGAAGTATAAGTTCGTACGGTAGCAACATGTAGCATGTCTGAAGAAGTATATACCAAGACCAGCAATTATGTACTTCATCTTTTTTTTGCGGGGGAAGGGGGAGTATTATAATTGCTATATTTTTATAATTAAACTGAAAAATCATAAATACCCATAATCATAAATGCAAATGGATATATTGTAATATATTTTATAAGTGAATATTAATAGCAACAAAAGTGAATACACCAAAACTATGTTTAAAGTTTTATTTTTGTGAGTTATACATAGTAACAAAAAGTGCAACTTATTTGTTTCTATAAAGAACATAGTTTATATGTAGTTTGGATACTTGCAAAACACTACCACATAATAGAAGGACATACACTTTACAGTCAGAAACAGATGGAATAAATGTCAAATTGAGAGTAGTGATTATCATTGGAATATTTGTTTCTTTTTAGTTGGATGGTACACACACCTAGTTTATTATATTTTGTATGTTATATGACAAACTATTTCATGATTGAATTCACTTTTACATTATTATTTCTGTAGTTTTTGTTGCTCCAAGAAAAACTAGTTGCTTCAGGGGGAGGTAATACTTTTGTCCTTAAATATGGAAACTATTTGAATAGGATATTTAAATTCTCATTCATTATTAGAGATAGTACAAAACTTGAAAATGTAATAACGTCACTCTGAAGTACCACTACCTAAAATTATTTGTAGTATTTCAATGGTCTGCCCCCAATGTGGGTCATGAGACTACAAATCAAACACATCTTTTTATGGCTTACCCCTCCTGACCTCTATTGCTGAGGATGGCACATGGCCCAACATGTATTCACACCAAAGAAGAGCAAGAAACTAAATGGTGTGAAGCAGGTGAAACTGACAGGATGGCTAGATAGGTGAAGTCTGTTTCCTGCATGAATATTCTTTTTTTCTGCTCTCTTCCACTCTACATTGTGCCTTCAAGGATGCCTAAGCCGTGATAGTTCTCACACTTTGAAATAATCCATGTTCTAAAGTCATCACCCCTTTACTAGACAATGAAGCTCAGAGGCATGACTTAAGTGGGAAGATTATTTCCCAAGAAGATAGACCTTAGCACCACACTATACTTCATATGAGATAGGGTACCTTCTAATACACCATAAATTTAACTAGTGTAATGTCTTAACATGCCATGCCAACATTTTCTTAGTAGCAAAATGGAAAATTGGACTAATCCCTAAAGGTCTTTTCCAGCTTTAACGTTTTCATAATTTTACTTTTTCCCCCATTTGCAATATACTAAGATTTTATCAAGTAATATCTGTAAGCTTAGCAGAGGAGAGAGATTTAAGAGTAAGTCACAAGACCCTTTTAAAGAATTTGCATTTAGAAACCAATTCATGAAACAAAAGATGCAGAACACTGCACAAGAAAATTACTGACCGGCTATTCTTCAAAGTGATTTGCTATTAACTACTCTGTTAGGTGTCTTTCTATAAACACCACCTCAGCCTTGTACCACTGTAAAGTGCTCACAAATCCTGTATGTGTTGATCAAATGAACAGTTTTGGTCTACTAAAAATACTAGGGTCTCCCAGACAGAAGGGTGTGGAGCTCCGGTCTACCTCAGGCTGTTTGGGCACAGTAGTGGTTCTCAGCTCACAGCAGTGTATTTCTGAGTCACATATACTCTTCTCTTGGTTCCTAGCAATTGTTGTCAAATATGAAAAGTAGTCTGGGATTACATACCTGCTATCATTAAATAGCAATCATAAAACAAATAGAAGCAGTGGGAGCTAGAGAGCCCTTCCCAATCCTCTTCCTTACTTCTTTGAACTTAGTGGTGTAGGATCCTGCAAAGTGCATCATGCTGTGACCCCCTTTTGTGGTCATTTCCTATTTGTTTATGGAATATTGAGTTATGATATATAACATAATCTACTCAAATGTTATTTTGGGGTGCAAATTTTCCTTATTTTTCCTTATAAACTATGCTTCATTGGACATCTCTGCATATATATCTTTGACCCTGCTGTAAAGGCCTCTTGTAGAAAGGTTTCCTGAAGTTCAGGTGCTGTCTCTTTGGATCTCAAGAACTCCAAATCCTGTCCCCTCCACCTCTCCTCACTCTGAAGGTATTTGATTTATCTCCCTCAATTTGTGAAAATCTTGCACTAATGATCTTCTCTGATATATTTTTTTGCTAGATTCTGCCCATGACTCTCAGGCCTTAAAAATTATGATTGTTATTCAAACTTTTGTCTTAACATTAAAAAAGGATTATAAAGCAAAACAGGCATTGTGTGCTAATGGCTTATATTTCATTATGATGTGAATGTGTTCCTACAATGATTCTTTTAATTTGTTTTATCTTATGGGCATTGCAGAGAATTGACAAATGAAGATTGGCCGTTGTATGTCTAATATCTGAGTAGATGTGAGTTCATGAATTCATAGAATGTTAGAAGTAGTTATTTGGTAATTGAAGTGAAAGAACAGTGGACATATTAGAAAATTGATTTTTGATCCAGATTTGTTTGAATTTCAGCTCTGCCACACATTCGTTGGGTGGCTTTGAGAAAAATCATTTGAGTTTCTATTATTACTATACCATTACCTTGAACAAGGTACTAACAATAAGAGTAAACAATATTTTCAAGTTTGGTATAAGGTGATCTTTTCCAGAGTGATTTTGCTTGAACTTAAGATAGTTCCATGGGTAAATTTCTATTTTTCCACTGTACATCTCAGATGATGAATGTTTGGAAAATGTGAATGTTTTTGGAATAAAAAATTTGGAAAGTTTTAGAGGGATTCTTTAATCATAATCCTTAAATTTTATTTATTTATTTTTAAATTTTTAGTTGTAGATGGACACAAGACTTTTACTTTATTTACGTGGTGCTGAGGATTGAACCCAGTGTTCCACACATGCTAGGCAAGTGTTCTACCACTAAGCCACAACCCAGTCCTAGATTTAAAAAGAGTTTGTTAGTGGATTTAAGCTGTGAAGAACAGTTTTAGGGAAGTACTTATTTAAGTTTTAAAAATAATGTATACTGTGTTTCCATACCCTCTTTTAATGAGACTCATAATTTTTTACTTTAAAAATTGACTTAGATAGTTAAGAGCTATATTGGACAGCTAAAGAGTATCAGGAGGAGAAAAAAAATGAAGAGCCCCTTTCTCAAAATGTTTTAGGGGAAACTTCACCCAGTCAATGTTCTTTAAAATGTAGCAAAGATTTGGAGATTAGAGGATGACCGTCAGAGATATTAGTTTTTAAACACAAACATATTAAGTTTCTCCTGTCTTTTTCATCACTGTTCCATGTGTGAGCATGTCAGCCTTGGAGTAAAAAGCTCTAAATAGCCTATAAGCACAAAAACAAAGAATATAAGAAGATGGCCTCAATGACAAGACATTATAAAAACAGACATGTTAAGAATAGCATGATTGAAAAATAAATTGGTAGGTACTCTTTATCCTGGGGTTTGATATATTTTCCCCACACACACCTTGAAGATTTCTGGAAAAATAGTGATCTCTGTTGATGATTTATTAATTCAGAGCATTCATTTTAAATACAGTAGGAGTCTGGATTATTTCTGGTATCTCCTAATTGTCTAGTGCGTCTGATATTACTCTATTGATTGAACTTTTCCATTGTGTGTCCCAAAGGCAGAGAAGGGAAAACAGCAATCGTGAAATATGAATGAGGTGTCTCATTAACCTTTGGGCTTTGGAGTACTTGGAAGCATCTAATCTATGTTTTTGGCAAGAAGAGCCTGGGAGCACCACAGGGGGCAGAGGAGGAAGGAAGGAGAGCTTCCTTTGTGGCAGGCAAACTCCTGAGAATAGGCACTTTGCCAGGTCTGGCAAAGTGCCTATTCTCAGAAAACAGGCTCCTGCATTAAACTAGAGGCTCTATAATTTGAGCAAACAGTGTAATGCAGAAAGAGCCTGCTGAGTCTCAGATCAGGCTATCTCCAAAACTTCTGATGCATCTGCTGGCAAAGATGTCAGTGTTTCTAGTAGACATAGTGGGAGACCTATACTTTGAAGGATATCCCCTTAAACTCATTCAGTGAAAAGGAATTAAGTTAACAATACATAGGATTCTTGTGGTTTTCTCCAGAGCATGTAGAACTGATTTTTTTTTAAAGAAAGAGTGAGAGAGAATGAGAGAGAGAGAGAGAGAGAGAGAGAGAGAGAGAGAGAGAGAGAGAATTTTAATATTTATTTTTTAGTATTTAGCTGATACAACATCTTTGTCTGTATGTGGTGCTGAGGATCGAACCCGGGCCGCATGCATGCCAGGCGAGCGCGCTACCACCTGAGCCACATCCCCAGATCCATAGAACTGATTTTTATTTTTGCATGTTTTACATTGGGAATACATTTCCTACCCAAATACCGAATATTAAAATTAAGACTATTAACTCCATATTATCAGAAGATACTTTGTCTATAAAGTGCCTGTCTAGATGAGTTAAAGTTCTTCTTCTAGACCTTAATGTCCTTGCAGATATGTAGTCAAAATTACATGAACACTATTATGGATGAAAAAAGCTTAAGAATTTAACATTTAGTTGTTAATAACATAGGATGTGGCTGTGGAAGCCTACTACATACAAAACCAAAGTAAGTAGTGGAGAGTGCTATTAGATAGCATGTGGTGAGTGATAAAAAGACAAAAAAACAGCAAGCTGTGTAAGGGCAGGTGAAAGTGCTTAAAGGAATAAAAAGTGAAGTTGGTTCCAACTGAAGCAATTATGACTTCCTCAGAAAATATCCAGAGTCTTGGGTAGATGGTGGCCCCAGGGATAAATGGATTCAGTATTCTCTATTTTTGACCTCAGTAAATCCTCTTATTCCATAGCTTTTCCTCTTATAGCCAAAGCTTGGTGAATTCCTTGTATAAAACAGTCACTTTTTCCATACTAAGTCACTGCCCCCCCCCGGTCTTTTATAGTCCTGCCTCATGCCTCAGGAACATCTATAATCAACTTCATCACTCCTCTGTTGAGAAGGTCAAAGAAATAACTTTGCATCATTGTTAAGCATCAGAATTTTGACAGATGTACATTGTAACAAAAAAGAAAAGTCTCATTTGAGACATTTGCTGTAATAATAAGAAAAAGAAAAGCAATGTCATCAGATATGAGAGGTCTGAAAGATACTCAGAACATTTTCAGAATTCCTAAAAGAGTCTCCATCTACCAGTTCATTCTCCACTAATTAAAACCGCTTTGACTCAGGGAGCTATTTTCAAGATAAAGCTTGTTCAACTATATAAACTGTGTTCAATTTTATTATTTTATAGTTCTATTCAGTGTTGGAGGTATATTGCTTGGTTGGTGTGTGTTTAATACATAAAATTTAGGGAAAACCACACATTATCTTTGATAGAAAGATTTTGCTTCATTTAAAAATATTATCCTGTGTGGAGAAAAAAAAGACTGGTTAAAAGGTCACTGTAAGGCAGTTTTCATTAAGTGCAACAGTAAAACAACAAAAATCTGAGGGGTAAGAATGGAACATAAGGCGTCATGTAACAATTTCTTCATCCCTCAGAAAAGTTATAGTAATGTAGCTAATTAGTTGCATAGTTGGCAATAGAAATCCTCTCTCATAGCATGATTTTTTATATTGTGCTGCATTTTTGTAATTTGGTTTTGTCAGAGATTGTGTGAATTACTTAATGCCTAGGTCCAACTGTGTACAAGGGCCAGCACTAAACATGGGAACAGCAAAGCTGTCACACAGTTCACAATAAGATTGAAATTATTATTTTTTGAACTAAAAAGTCATTATATCTGAGCATATTTGTTGTCAAGCAATCACTACCAGAGTATAATATTGAATGAGTCTGTGTTGAAACAAAATTAGAACTAGGGACCCTCAGGCTCCTCTGAGATTTTGATCTTTCCTAATAGCCTCTTTGAAAAATGATTTGATCAATTAATTAAGAATCTGCTCCATTCTAGAGCTATAGAACATGATAAAAATATCTTTCCTTTCTAATGTTGCCTGGGAGGAATTTGGAGGTGCTAGTTTGAAAGAATTTAACTCAGAATTCAGCCAGTTATCTAACAAATACTTATCTATGGTTGTTGTAAACCGTTTGTGGAAAAGACCAAAAAATGTCACCTGCTTCCATGGAGTTTGAATTCTGGAGGTAGGGACACATAATAGAATTAAAATCATAAACAAGATCATTTCGGATTCTGATCATTGTTGGGAAGTAACCAAGCCAGCCAGACGTGGCAGAGGGAAGGGGAGGCCAGGAAGTCTGGTGTTGACATTAAAAGGTGAGATGCGGAAAAACAGGCCCGCCAATAAAGCCCTGGGGAAATAGTCCAGGAATTCAATGGCAAGTGCAGTAGTATCACTCTCAAAAGAGTCATTTGCTAAAACTATATTGCCATATCTTAGCGCCCTGTGAGAGGAGGTCAGAGACAGAAGCCGAGGAAATATCATTCAAACCCTTATAGGGTACAGAAATGAGCCCAAGTTTTATTATTTGAACTGGTACAAAGGCTACTGAAAAGGTCTGTATGTAGCATTATGGACTTGAGCAAATGCGGATTCTAAGTTGACCACCACAGTCATGAAACGGAACAATTCCATCACCCTCCCCATTAGCTCAAGACCACCCTTTCCTTCCCTCTCAACCAACCCCTTACAACCTCTGGTGGCTTCCCTGCCTGTAGAGGGCGCCACACAAGTGAAGCCCCATCACTGTGGCCTTCTGGTTACAGCCACTCCGCCTGGTAGGATACATTTGGCATTCAAGCTTGCTCTGTGGGTCCAGGATCCTCCTTTTAGATGCGAAAGAATATTGAATCATAACATCAAGTTGATGTGCAAGAGTTTACCAGTTTACTATTTGAAATACATATGAGTTTTCTCCAGTTTGGGGAGCTTTCAAATACAAACTTTTGTGAATATTCATCTAAAAAGATATTTGTATGAGTACAATTTTCATTTCTCTTGGGTAAGTACATAACAGAACTGCCAGGTCATCTGGTAAGTATAATATTAACTTTATAAGAAGCTCTCAAGTGATTTTTCCCCCCAACATAGCCAAGTGTTTACATTACTTATGAGCCATGTGAGAGATTTTCAATTGCTTCCTGTGCTTCAAATGTTATATTACTAATTAAAAAAAGATAACGTTAAAAAATGCCTTGCAGTATTTGATCAAGGTTATATTTGCATTGACAATCAGGGAATTTTTTTATGTTTATTTGCTTTTGGCAAATCTTCAGGGAAGCCTAAATTCTTTGTATATTTTATTGGGTTGTTTGCTTACTATTGAATTTTGAGAGTTTAAAATCTTTTCGAAGAAATGTGATTATTGCTGTCTTAAGTTTACTAATTTTATTCTAAGCTGTGTGATTGCTATTTATCTTCTTCATTTCTAGCATTTATATGTATGTGTACACAAAAGTGGGCATATGAATGCTGGGGATTGAACCAAGGGCCTTGTACATGGTAAGTACAGCCTTTACCTCTGAGCAATATCCCCTGTCCCATTTCTAGCATTTCTATTTCTTCCTTCCTTCCATCTCTTTTTAATTCTTGAATATTTCCCATCTGATCTTTGAACTTGGAACCAAAAAAAGCATTGTGGATTCATTATCATATAGTCACAATTATTTTAAACTGTTACTGTGTTTTAATAACTCTAAATTATCTTCTAAATTGTGTTCCATTTTTATTCCCACCTGTATTATATAAGGGCTTCATTTCAAATATATTTATCAATTTGCAGTTTTATTATTATTTTTTTTAAGTTGACAGGTAAAATTGTATGTACTTATTGCATACAACTTGATGTTTTGAAGGATATATACATTTGAAAGGACTACATCTCACTTGTTTATTATCCCACAGAGTTAATGTTTTTTGTTAACATTTAATACCCACCATTTCTAGAAGATAATGTTGTTATTAGCTATTGTCCTGATTCTGTAGAATACAAAGACACTTAAAATCCAGAAATGTTTATCTCATGGAACTAGAAAATAGAACGTGGCTGTGATGGCTTAAGACATTTGGGAAGGGGGTTGGGGTGATGTTGATCAAAGGATTCACAATTGCATTTGGAAAGGAAAATAACAAAATGTATATATAATACATGTGTATGCACAGATGATATAGATGTTTCAGTAATTGTTTTAAGATGTTTGCCAACTTTGGGATTGATTTCTATGCTTTTATACAAGAGTGACCCTTTCTCTGCCTTTCTGGCATTGTCCTGATAGTCAAAATGTAAACAGAGTGGCTGAGTATGGACTAAACCTATTGATGCATGACCTATAAAGAAATTTTCCAAGAAGTTGTTTGCTTTTTTCTTGTCATGTCTAAATGTTAAGTATTAGATTTTTTTCAATTTCTTCCAAGCTAAGAGAGTTATTCTTTTAAATATTAGATAAATATTAAATTTATCTCCTAGCAATTTATAGTTTTAACTTTCATGTTTAACTGTATCATTTTCCTATATTTTAGTGTGAACTCCTTTCTCATTTTTTGTGTTTTTCAATTGCAAAAGCATTTCTGTAATTTTTTTTAAGTCATAAAAGAGGAAATTTATTTTACATAAAAATATGAGTTAAATGAGCAACAGTTAGGAAAAAATGGGAAGCATTTGAAATGGCAATTTATTATAATTATTTATTAAGTGAATTTTATTATAACTATTTATTAAATTTATTAACTAAATTTATTAAATGAGTAAAAAATCCAAGGGATTTTTGTTTGTAGGAGGGTTACAGGGAAAAAAAAAGTCCATGCATTCATTAAAGCAGTAATCCTGAGGGAATATTTTCAGAGCAATTCATTTTTTAGAGTGGGATTTAAGTATGATTTTTGATTAGATTAACAATTCTCAGTCAACAGGAATTAGCTTAAAGGACAGTCATTGTTAGAAAAATTAGTATTGTTCTGCTAAAAAGAAATGTTAGAATCTACAGAAGTTGCTGTTGTTGAATGTGAATCTTAGTTTTGGTATTATAGAGCATATAGTGACAACATAGTTGAAAATTGGTGTTTCAGGGGTTGGGTTCCAGGAATTCCTTAGGACACCCAGCTGCAGGAGTCCCTTGTGTCAAATGGTGTAGTAGCATTTGCTCATAACCTACATACATTTTCCTACTTATCTTAAATCCCCTATAGATTACATTAATACAACATAAAATAAATACAACATAGTATATAATAACTACTTGTGTATCACTATTATTTAGGAAATAGTGATAAAGAATCTGGACATGTTCAGAATAGTAACCAAACCATTTTTGCTAACTTGGACCATGTTGGATCTGAAGTTGGTTGGATTGGGGATGAAGAACACAGGAACAAGGTCAACCTACTAAAGTTTCCTTTGTTCTTTCTCTCCCTTTTTCCCGTCTCTTTTATTCCTTTACTTCCTATTCCCTTTCTTCCACACCCCCCCTCACTTATTGTTTGTTGTGAGCTTACTTCATGCCACTGTTTGAAGGTATAGAATTTATACAGCATTTTTGCCTTCAGACTCCTCACAGCCTCACTGTCCCAGGCAACAGAATGCCGAGTTAAATACACTAAGATAAAAGTAAACCCTGGGTGCAGGGGAGGAGGGTTGGCTGGCAAGGTTTGGGAGGGTGTGATATTAAGAGGAGCTTTGAACGACATTCAGGAATTATGCAGGAAAGAAAGATAATGCACAGAAGCCAAATATCACTTTTATGATCAGAAAATTAGAACTATCCTCCTTACCTTTGTTTTTGGTCAACTTTTTAAAAGCTTTAAATAGGACTAATATGAGTGACTTGAGATGAAGGTACAGAGACCCTTCTCAGTGTGAATACTTGTGTTCACGTTAATTCACAAGTTGTTTTGTTTTCTGTAGTTGTCTCAGTGAGTCCATGAAGTCCAACAGAACTGTAGGAAGGCTTTTGGGCACAGAACCAACATTTGATGGCCAAGAAGCTCCTTTCTATTCCACAATACCCTCAACTTTCCAGGCTCTAGCATGATTGCAGCAACCCCTAAGGAATACGCCTTAACACAGAGAAATAGAACATTTGATCAGCTAGGGCTCAGGGACTGAGATATTCTATCAGTAACTGAGACAAAAAGAAAATGTAACCTTTGCCCACAGAAGAGAAGTGAGAGATATAGGTTGAAAGTAAGTCTTAAGGGAGAAAAAGAGATTGTAAACTAAAAATAATTCTATTTTAAACCTTGTGTTGAACAAGTGAACAGGTGTGGAAAAGGAAAGAGTGGTGGACAGGGAGGTTATATAAATAAATACTTTATAAGCCTCACTGATCAAAAAGGTAACTCTTCATTTCAACCCCCTGGCAGAATTGAGAATACTATAATTTAAAAAGTCTTTTTCAAGACTTTTGGACTTGAGTAAAATATGAAACGATTATTAAAGGACAAATCGATTCACTTGAACATAGCCTCATATTCCTTGAAGTTTTGATGTCCGTTTTATTGGACAAGTGGATGTCATCTTCTAAGCCAGAAGGAACAAATAACAATCCATCTCCTCTAGTTTGGAAGGGGCACAAACAAAGGTTTCAATATATTTCCTCTTGAACCAGTCACACACTATGGGAGTATTATTAGTAATTTACTAAATCCAATACAGTGCTTAGTAATCAGTGCAGACTCAAAGATTTCTCAAATAAATAAGCGCACAGTTGAATGCTAATTAAGACATGAATTTATTTAATTATCACTCATATATCCAGGAACCTCACCTTTTCATTTAGGTTCATAACCAATTTTTTTTAGGTTGCATGAAGTTCAATGTAACATCCTGGGAATTTAATTAGACATCTTAATTTATTTAGATCTTATCAAGTTATATTGCATTAAAATAACAATTTTTGAATAGAAAAAGTGATGTAGAAGACTAAAGGATAATCTTTCTCCAAAACTCAACACATGGTACAATTGATTTTGATATGTAAAATTAAATGGTTTTGAAGTTTTCATATTTTAATGGCTACTTATTATTTGGATTAATTTTCATTAGGAAGTTATTGAATGATCTGTTGTAGCCATTTTCTCTGGCAAATTCATTGTTAGGTGTGGACTATTGGGGGGGGCTATAATTTGATCAAGAGTGTCCATTAAAGGTCATAATGGGGGACATGGGAAAAATGGAGGAACTTTGATGAGGCAAAGGGGAGGGAGAAGTGGGGATGAAGTATAGTGGCAGGAAATGTGGAGGAATGAGAGAACATCATTACTCTAAGTACATGTTTAAAGACACAAATGGTGTGAATTCACTTTATGTACAACCAGGGACATGAGAAGTTGTGCTGCAGTTGTGTACAATGAGTCAATGCATTCTGATTTCAAATACCTAATAAATTTTTAAAAAATTACCAAAGGTCAGGGGAAGATGGAAGCAATGATGTGCCATTTACTCAGCTAGTTTGAGGATATGGGTATTATCAATTCCATCGATTCTTCTTTAAAAATAGCTTGAGACATAATTCACTTGCCATAACATTTATCCTCTTCTAGTTCCTCATTCAGTGGGTTTTAGCATAGTCACAAAGTTGTGAATTATAGAACACTGTGGTCCTCCTGAAAGAAAATCCATATCTGTTAGCAGTCACTTTCCATTCATCCTTCCTTCAAGCCCCTGGCAGTCATACCCATCTGTATGAGTCATATGACCTTTTGCATTTTATGTTGCATTTCACACAAGGTTTTCAAGGTCCATCCGTGTTATAGCATGTGTCAGTACTTCATTCCTCTTCATGGCCAAATAATGTTCCTTTGCTTTGGATCATAGATAATTCCAAAGTATTAACGAGAGGACTTAAGAGACATTGCTATCTCCATTTCTAAGATGGGATACATTGGGCATATTTCTACATTCTATATTTGCCCCTTGGAGTTGAAGAGAAAAATGATGGCTGGAGGTTTTCAAAGAATCAGGACAGAGGTGATATAGACCACAGTTAGGGAAATTGATCTTGAAGAGATTTTTAAAAATTGTCATCCTATGATAAGGTGAGGAGATATGAGAGGAAAGGAAACAAGAGCAGAATGAGAGGATTATTGGCTGGTGGCCACAATTTCTTCACAATTCACAGAAATTGCTGTTTCTCTGAGGATGTAAAAGGGAGAAGGAAGTATGGGACTTTGAAATCACTGGCATGGGGAAACTTGCAGGGGCCAGTTAATGTTGCAATGCAACCACATAGAATGGACCAACCTGCTTCGTTTGGGTTTCTCATCCAGGAAAGGTCAACAGTCAAGTATTTGAAGCAGAGTAGAAGAATTACAGGACAAATTCTAGTTTTTGTTTTTTGTTGTTGGGTTTTATTTAGTATTGTGTAAGGACTTGGTTACAGATTACCGCAGACAAACAACAACAACTCTATGGCATTTCATGGAATCTAAAGGGAAAGGAGTGGAAAGCATTGGGAAGATACTGACTTGGGGGAAAAAATGAAGAAATTAATGGCCTGGAGATGCCAGTGACCTTCAAGAGCACATAAAGTGAAAGAATGGGAATGCAGGTCCCCTTCTCATCCAGGAAAGGTCAACAGTCAAGTATTTGAAGCAGAGTAGAAGAATTACAGGACAAATTCTAGTTTTTGTTTTTTGTTGTTGGGTTTTATTTAGTATTGTGTAAGGACTTGGTTACAGATTACCGCAGACAAACAACAACAACTCTATGGCATTTCATGGAATCTAAAGGGAAAGGAGTGGAAAGCATTGGGAAGATACTGACTTGGGGGAAAAAATGAAGAAATTAATGGCCTGGAGATGCCAGTGACCTTCAAGAGCACATAAAGTGAAAGAATGGGAATGCAGGTCCCCAAATCCTTTGGAGTTGGGTATAGAATTAAAGGTTTCAAGATAGTTGCAAGTGATGGCAAGGTCAACTGTGTTTCCATGGAACAGAAATGGAAGTGTAGTGCAAGGGTTGGGAAAATGAAGAGATGGTGGGTGTTGGGTTGAGTCATGCAAATGAAGCTTGAACGTGGCACTATGGATTTAGCTGACCCTGCTATCAAAGACACCCTCTGTAGATTCAGTTGATGTGCTTTCCTATTTTTAGAACCCTGAACTGCTCCTAATGAAGTCCAGCTCTGTCACAGCCATTGTCTGTCTTTGTGAACATTCTTTAGTTCTACAAGCTTCAGATTCTTCACTTTTAAGTGAGGAACTTGAGGCACGAGATTTATAATGTTGTCATATTCTAAGGGTTTATATTCTTTACACTTAAGGAGATTACTGAGAATGAAGAAATCTTAACAGATTTAATTTCAATCCTTTTATAAAAAGCTTTAGTAGAATTCTTGGTTTGATTTATGCTGTCTAGGTCCTATTATATTTCCTCTGAGCTCTCTCTAGCAATGGCAGTAGGCAGTTTGTTTAGAAGAGCCATACTGTAGGCGAGAAGAGGGCTGGGGGAACAAAAGGGAAAAGAAGCCACATTTGATTATTAAGTGAGATTATCTTAATACATAAGGCCTTCTATAAATATAAACCTAGCAAGATTTTAGAAGTCATTTTATTGATGAAATTTAGGTTTAAAAGTTATCTCACATTATATAATTAGAAAGTGACAGAGTCCCTATTCAAATTTTTCATCGAGCTTAAAATGCTAGTGAGTATCTGTGCATGTGACTGTAAAATAACATGAGAGCCATATGGCAGTCATATTTGGTACGTGGGTGGAGAAAATTACAAAACTGGTTCACAAAGATGGAAAAAGAAAGTGGAGATGAATAAGAAGCCACGATGAGAGACTGAGCAAAAGACTGATTCTTTTCTCATTTCAGTTCTTGATGGTTCCACTCATGCTGTTTTCATAATAAAACTTTAAGATTTTGTAGAGTCGTTCCCATTCTGCCACCAGAAAGTCTTATTTAAGACACTAGGATTAGAGACTTTTGTACCAATGGAATCAAAAGGAATACTATTGTCAATTAGTATGGGTGAGGGCCGAGGGACAGGTAACACCTCAATGATGTTAGCTGAATTTTTAATGGTGAATAGTGTTTCAGTTAGACCAGGAAGTCAGAGAAGATAATTATGAAGACAATTATATAGAAAAGCGAGACCCAGAACTTGATGAAAAATATGTGGTAACTCTGAACATCCCCATCTGCTGGTCCTCAGAGTTCTTAAATTGCATATTCCTCCGTATGCAGTCAGCACATGGAAGAAACAGTTTTACAAGGGCAAAAAGTACCAGTCATTCATTATCTGAAAGTGTTGGTGCTGAAATTAAATTAGTTTTAGTCAAGCATAAGATACAGAAGTAAAATAGATGACCTTAGTAAGAGAATGAGCAAATTTTTTTTTATCTACAGAAGTGGGGCAGGGGGTTCCCATCCATATCCTTTACAGATTTCCTCTTGGAGCTATGAAATGGCTTGTTCTTCAGTACCCATATAAAACCATCCACCATCGTCCTAATTGTTGGATCTTGAAGTTCTTTAGGAGATTCCTCTGCTCAAATTTGAGCATTGTAGCTCTGTGCACTTGGCTCTCTACCTTATCGTTGCATAACTTTCATCTTCTATCATCTGCTGAGGTGCCATCATCAGGTGGAAGGAATCCTGGTGAACATTCAACAGTCAGCAGTAACCTAGCTCCCAGAACATCCAAGCCATGGCCCCAGCAATGATGGCAATGGCATTCCAGAATTAGCTTTATTCCCAGATTTTCTGGGGTCAATACCTGCCTCAGTTACTAAAAGGAAGAGTCTTTCTGATCTTTTCAGGCCCCCACATAATTTCTTTAGAGCAAAGTGCTCAAATACATAAAAGCAATCAGAGAACTATGAGAGTTTGGTATCACATATTTTCCTCCATTCCATAGTAAGACAACACTTCCCCATCCCTGTCCCTCTCCTGCCCCATGTTCATGCCTGATGTGAGGGGAACTTTTTAAATAATAGGCAAAGATTATCTAGAACAATGTTGCTGATTTATGCCATAAAGGCAGTTTATAGAGAAGCACATCTGGTTGTGTTTTACGTGTGTGCACATCTGCACTGCTCAGCCTGTTCCTGTCCTGGACTTCTCATCATAGGTAGCCATATCTAACAGTTACCACTTGCTTAAGTCTTACAGGTACAAAATTTGTAATGAGGACTGCATTTTTTTCTAAATTAAAGTTTGGTAGACATTTTCTAAGATAGGCTCAATAAATTTCTTAAGTTTTATGTTACACAATTATTTACAGCACAGTTTTTATAAAATCGTTCTACATATCAAGGTTGTCAGAGAAGAAATCAGGTTAGTTTCATTGCAAAATTCCTCACAGAATTTCAATTTTTCTTTCAAGTCAACTCCAAAGGTAGAGCAGTCTAGGTTAATAAATAGGGAACAAATTAAGCTCTCATACTTCAGTGAGGAAAGAAGAAAACATTTCCCATTTCCTTTATAAGGGGGTTAATGTTCTGGTGGATGGGTTATTTTCACCAGAGGGACCCTGTTGAGATAAAGGAGGGCTAATAATTCACTTAATTGCCTGAGAGTCTTCATTCATATTGAGTTTTTTTTTCCTAGCCTCTTTAATAACCTAGTGGTACCTCAGAACTCTGATCTCCATGGAGAAAGGGCAAGGAGTGGAAAGGTAGGTATGCCTTTGGTATTCCTAGGAAACTAAAGTAACCTTCACTAGTCAGTGTTTGCCAGAGGACAGAAACTCCACTCTGCAAGAAGTTATTTAGTTTACAACATTAAACATTAAATATATATCCGAGTTCATTATTAAAATAAAAAAGTCTACATTGACCATTAAATAATCCTTAGGTTTACGAACTAAGAAAACAATGCATTGAGATTTTAGGTTCTATAGATTAAACTCATATGCAGAATTCTCTGTGCAACACTCACAGTGAAAGTTAATAGGAGCATGAAAAATATAGTTGAGATAAATTCAAAAGACAAACTTGAAAAATATTTCTATGGAGCAAAACAAACTAGAAATCACTGAAATGGAAGATTCATTGCCCATTCTGAATCCAAGATATTTCTTTAAATAAGTAATACCTGGTCTTTTATTTTCAGACTTTTGTATTTCTATTTACTTCTGCAGTTTCAGAGAAATTTATTTCTGGCATTTTAATCAAATATAGGTCTTTTCTTTGATTATGACCCTTGAGTTATTACTTTTAATTATGCCAATTCCTTTTTTAATTTCATAGAATATACTTCTATTCAGAATCTTCAAAGTCATCCTCATAGGAATCAAATATATTTTCTAATTTATTTGGACAGATTAAAACATACAATGACTTTACATCTGATATTAGATTTTTCGTGCACCATTTTCAGAGGGGATGAATGGTATTTGAAAACAGTTTTATTAATCATCAGATGCTACTGAACATTTTAACTGCTGTGAGGATCAATTGTGTTTATTCTCCAAGGTTTCTAGTTGTTTGAGAATTATGTTGGAAGCAATTATAAGAATATAAACTATTATGAGTGGAAGAATGATGAGTGCTTTTGACTACCTTACAGAAGGTTTTAAAGTTTTGATAGCAAGCATCCAAGAGATGCTCTTGGCAACAGCTACAAGAGTGAGGAATGGTTGGGTAGAGGAAGAATTTGAGCTGTGAGATGGAGCCTACAAATGCCTCTGCTAATCCCTCCTTTGCTCTTGAACTCTGATGTCACTGCAAAGAAACTTAACTCTGCTAACACATGTGTCTTACATCAGGGCAGGCAGAGTTCTTGCTGTTCCCACTAAGTTATCCTGTTATTCTGTAGAATGTCCAGAGAAGAGGTCTATATATAGCCCAGGGGCCCAACATGGCCCACTGCCTGCTTGCTTTTGCAAATGAAATATTATTGGAATGCAACCAAGACCATTTGTATCAGAGTTTCATGTGGCTATTTTTATATTTTCATGCCATAAGAGCAGAACTGAGTAGTTTCAACATAGACTGTGTGGCTTGTGATGCCTAAAATAGTTGCTATGTAGCCCTTTATTAGAAAAAAGTTAGTCATTATTTGTTCCAACCCAACTTTAGGTTATATTGAGAGAGAAAACCAGAGAGCTGACAGAGCCCTGTGAGACCTTCATTTGTTCACTCATGGGGACACCCTCTAGAGAGTACAAAATACAAAATCTTAGAAATAATAACATTAGTGTATTTGCTGGCCATTACTAATTAGTCTTCATTTCTTAACTTCTGATCAGCCTATTTTTATTTTTATTGCCTTAGTGATTACTCTACTTTCTTGAGCTAGAAGGTATGATTGTCACCTTCTTAGACTGTCCAATTTAGATGCCAGTCTATTTGATGATTTCTGTGATTTCCATACACTCTAACTAGTCCAATGGCTGCCTTGAGCTCCTAGTCTCACAGCTGAATCCTCCCATGTCCCTCAACGGGCACAGACCTGTGCCATTCAAAATACATCACTCCTCACCCTTAGCTGGTCTTTCAGTGAAAGATTTGTGTTGCTTACTGGTCATTTCCAAATTTACAAATAAGTTATTCCAAGTTCTCTGATTAAACTCACAATGTAATCTCCAAAGGGGATAATCTTGTCCCTCCCCCAGCAAAGAAGGAAAGGAGAACTCAAATGTCTCTTAAGTTTGTCTGGTTGTTAAGGTTTCCCAATTTTTTTTTCCTTTTAGGGTTTGATCCAGAAGTAGGACAACTAGGGCCTTGTCTGCTCATTTCTAACTTCCCTCTTGCTCCCTGGGTAATTTCCACACCCCACAATCAGAAATGATCCTTTCCAGTCCCCGTCTGTGAAATTAAAACTATAAATAGTTTACAATATGATGCAAGCTAACTCCTCAGATTTTGGTTCTTGGTCTGCAAAAGCTCAGGTAAGTAGATCCAGAACATTCTTTTCTTACCCTGAAGTCTGGCTTTCTAGAGCATTATCTGTCTTCCTCTCAAACCAAAAGATTAACTACAACTGTGTGCTATGATTTTAAATCATTTAGTGGTTTCTATTATATCCTGTCCTTGAATTAGGCTCATGTCCTAATTTTAATAATGGATCAGCTACATGGGGTGGTACAGGAATTCCAACTATGGAAAAGGAAAAATACATGTTGCAATTACAAACACTAGTCTATTGTTAAGACATGTTATCTACATCCATTTATGTATTTGAATTAATAAAATATTTTTATCCAGTCGACTATTTATGCATAGTTTAGAAAGCAATGTGATGCATTGCTGAAGCAGATTCCCATGGAAATTTTCCAAGTTGATAAATGTCTATCTTCAACTGTATTTATGGAACAGTAGAATTCCACTTGGACATCCCTCTCTTTAACTGATCTCCTGTTGACAATTCCTCAGCTTGCATTTTGACTTTTCATTTTAATTTTATGCTATAAACCATGATGGAGCCATTTCCAATCTTGCCTTCCCCATGTGATAACTTAAGCACAGTGTTCTTGACAGATCCCTTGCATATTCTTAAAAAGTTAAGCTGAACCTCAGATATAGTAAGACTTCAACCTGCATATACTTAATGAGAGAATTCCTTACTCTTAGATGTCTGATAAACCAAGAAGGTTAAACTGAATGCTGAGCTTGAAAGGGAACTAGGAGATGAGAGAAATATAGAAAGGGAATGGAACTATAAGATACGTGATATGTTGATTTGAATACTAAACTTTGTTTCACAACAATCTGTTACCATAGGAATGAAGATATTTGTTTCCATATGAACAAACCTAATAAAAAGGTGAAAATGAGAAGTTTTTGAAGTAATTTAGTGAATACCCATGTGACCTGCCCACGTGTACTTGCATCAATAATGGAAGTAGAACCCTGGCCCAATATCAGGATCAGAATGGTTTGCTACAGTTTTCAGGTGCAAAAGTAATAGTCTTCACATAGAGTTGAGGTTCATCTGGATGATACCCTTACGGCCTTAATACCCACCTCACAGAAACATCTCTGTAAGAACTTATCACTAGGCCAGACATTCACCATTTTCAGTTAACCTCTGTAGGTTACTAAGATTGTTATTTCTTTTGAAAATGCATGTGCTCTTGAGAAATCATTTTAATAACTAAAAGACATTTTAAATGACCAGTATGAGAATGACAGTCCAGAGAACACAGCTTAGAAGGACATTTGTATTGGAAAATTAAGAGTCAGCAGCAATATTGTTTGCCATTTCAATAGCTCTAAGAAGAAACCCTGGGTCTATGAGCACTTCACTAAATGAGTTGTAGTACTGACTGATGGTCCTTGTAGCACCGAAGATTCGCGTTTTAAAGTGTTTGGCATGCAAAAGGAAGAACTCTGAAGAACAGTGAATACTTGTCACTCATAAATCCAGAACTCCAGGCCCAGCCCTTCTCCTAAACACCTTACCTGCATTTCAGGACTTCAGAACACTGGGGTGGTATACAGATAGGTCAAACTTTAAAAAACAAAAACAAAACAAAAAAACAAAACAAAAATAAACAAGCGTTGCCTGCCAAATATTCATTACAATGCTTTTTGCACAACACCTGCTTAATAACTATTTAGTATTACCTTCTATAATAACTTTCTAAATTTAAAGAAATTTTTTTTTGGTGTAGATGGACACAACACAATGCCGTTATTTTTAAGTGGTGTTGAGGATCGAAGCTGGGTCCCACCCATGTTAGGCAAGCACTCTACCACTGAGCCACAATCCCAGCCTCTCTACATTCTTGAATAAAGGAATGTAGAACTTTTGCTTAAGTGAATATGTAAGTACTATAGGTTGTTTAATGCCATGTTTAACACTCATTTGTGATGAAATAGCCCTGAGTGGGGAAATAAGTTTTTCCAGGTGGTAGAGGTGAGAATAGGACTCAAGTTGACTCTAAACTGGATGCACTTTCAAGTCTTAATTCTATAAAGCAGTTTGGAATATTCATTGTTTAATTGCTTTCCCGTTTGTTAGTATCAGACCTTAAAGCATTATTCAGCTCCACAGTCAAGATGTATCAATATAAGCTTAAGTTATTAATCCCTTTGCTGATTTTAGATTCAATTTATGGCATGGATTTTATTTTTTGTATTATTTTCTTCCTTTCAGAAAAAAAAGTTCAACTGAAATTATTCAGAATGTCTTACTTAATATGATACAATATTCGATTGCTATGTCCTCAACAATCTCCCTAAGAAATATGTTCAATTTTAAATGGTCCCGATTTCATCTCAATGCACAGAAGTCCTTGTCACTTTTTAAAATATCTTGTGCAGTGGGAATCTCTTTTTAAAAAGGTCAACAATCTTTGGGGGTTAGTGAATCAATACCATCTATTCAGGGATGAACTAGCACTCGCCCATTCATGACAGTAGATACACACATTTATAAAAGCAATAGAAAATGTCTCTAGGAGAGTGGTGACACATCTTAAATTTCACGTAGCATTGGATAACAGCTTGCTACACTTGAGCAGATGAAGAGATAAAATGTCAGGCTAAGAATCTGGAGATTGGGAGGCTCAAGGCCGACAGCAGCAGAGTGAGGAGTGCTAGACTGGAAGTGGATTAGACACTCACCTCTGAGTCTAGGACCATGCCTTCCCTCCTCAGGGGATCTGATGTTCTGAGGATGTGTGGTGCCACCCTCTGCAAACACTAAGGTGGGTGGGTCCTCAATAAACTGAGAAATAAGTTAATGAAACCGACTTGAGGTCAATGGTATGCTTTGATTGAGTTACTCCTTTGTAGTTTAAAATTTTGCTGCACTGCTTTGCCAAATCACCCAATATTTTTTCAATTTACAGTCTAGGCAAGAGCCAGCCAACTCTTATCAGGAAACATCTGCATCTATCTTCAATAAGAGCTGGAGACAAAATAATCAAATTGAAGTTGAGTTCTATTATTTAAAGTCCCCCAGTTTCTAAAACCATAGAAACTGAGGTCTGATGATATTTCTGTTGATTGTGTCCTTTATTTAGTTCTCCAGATTAGTAGGTATTTGTCCATCATCTATTTGAAAATCCCTTTAGTGATGGGGAAATGAGGATTTCTTGAAGGCAGCTATTCTTTATGTAGATAATTTTTATAAATCTGTTTTTAATATGGAGTTGAGTTTTCTGTTCTTAAATTTTGCAGTCATTGAGCATTTATTTGTCTCAATTGGGATTTTTGTTTGAGACATCAGAATTTTTTTTCTTTGGGACTAAAATGAGGCACAACAGAAAAGTCATGAACTTCCCCTGGGGTGAGGATATGTGATTGACATTATAATGCAACTAACAGGAAATGAGACCAACAGGTTTGATGAGACATAGCTTCCTTCCCCCCAAGCATACAGGCAGTCTGGATATTAAAGCATTATTTTCAGATCAACAGCAGTCAGAATCCTCTAGGCACCTCCAGAGACCAGGAGCGAGGGCATCCACTTCCTCTCCAGAACACCATAGCCAGCCTTCCTCTCTGGCTGCCAGAAGCTGTTGGATGCCTCCTGGAGAGGCAGGTGGAATTCTCACCTCAGCCCAGGAGACTGCTGTAGTCCCCTTTTCCTAGGTGGAGAAATCTCTTTGTTTCCAAGAAATGGATAATCAATTTGCACCTTTGACTTTTGATACCTTATTGTTGACACCTTCAGGTCTAAGCTCTTTAGGTTTAGAAGTCTTTTTTTTTTTTTGCCAATTTCTAATTTTTTCCGACCAACCTCCACCTGAGGAGAGCAGAGATGTTGGTTGTCAGGTGTGGTCAAGTCAGAGCTCCTTTGCAGCAGTTGGGCTAGTAGAAGACCTCTGGAGGTTAAGCAGAGATTGGGATTTTAGGGAGCAAGGACAGCAGGGGCTCAGTAGGAAGCTTCTGGAGGAGAGGTGTTCAGAAAGGGTGGAAGGGCCACAGAGAATTTGGGGCTGATTTCCATAGAAAGATTACACCAGGCCAAGACTTCAAGGTTCTTGAGCACTGTTCTGGGTCTCTTTAGGTACAGCTCTACCTGCATATAAGGGATTTCAGGGGAAATTTCCCCTGTACTGTCCCTACCAAGCCCTTAAGAGTGCTCAATTAGAAGAGCTGGGAGTCCATAATTTATCAGAGAGCTTGTATTGTAGGGCACGTTGTAGGGCTCAGACCAGTAGTTTGATGAGTGGCACAGGGAATAAGCCTGAAACAATCCAATGTAACCTTCTGGCCATGGTTGACCTTGGATGATATCTGTTGGCTGGAAGCCCTACTTCCCTTTGGAGTTATAAGGTCAACCAGAGGCAGGAATTCAAGGAGATCTGATACTAGAATTCTTCAGAGTAAGCTTGTGAACATAAGCCGAGAATGCGAGAGACATTTTGTTATGTTGGAGTACATCTTAATTGAAGTGTGCATTTGGACAGAGACCTTACTCATAACGAATAGGTCCTTGGGAGTGCTGGTGGTATTACATCTTTTTGGAAAACAAAGATGCTCAGAAACTCAGATATGTACAGAGACATAATGAAGAATTATCATCTATCCAGAGACCCAGAGAAACCCAGAAGTCTTATAAATGCTCTTAGTATTCTTTTACTGGCCCTTTGATTTCTAGATAAACCAGCCTTTTTAGCAGAAACTAAAAATGAGGTAAATGAATCAGTTCTAAAACTGTGGTTTAGAGATCATTTCAGGGAAAATTTATTTTTAAAATTTGTTTTTTATTTTAACTGGTTATATATAACAGCAGAATGCATTACAATTCATATTAATACATATAGAGTACAACTTTTCATATCTCTAGTTGTATATGAAGTATATTCACATCATTCTTCATACATGTTCTTAGGGTAATGATATCTTATTCCACCATCTTTTTTTACCCCCATGCCCCCTTCCTTCCCGCTCCTGCCCCACTTGCCCTAGCTAGGGTTCATCTAATTCTCCCATGCTCCCCCTACCAACCCCACTATTAATCAGCCTCCTTAGATCAGGAAACATTTGGCATTTGGTTTTGGGAGATTGGCTAAATTCACTTAGCATTATATTCTCCAACTCCATCCATTTGCCTGCAAAATCCTGTAATTTTATTCTCTTTATGGCTGAGTAATATTCCATTGTGTATATATACACCATTTTCTTATCCACTCATCTGCTGATGGGCATCTAAGTTTGTTCCACAATTTAGCTATTGTGGTTTGTGCCGCTATAAACATTGGTGTGGCTTTGTCCCTGCAGTATGCCATTTTTAAGTCCTTTGGGTATAGACCAAGGAGTGGGATAGCTGGGTCAAATGGTGGTTCTATTCCCAGCTTCCTAAAGAATCTCTGTACTGCTTTCCATTTTGGCTGCACCAGTTTGCAGTCCCATGGCTGGTCCATTATCTTTCCCATCGCACATTTAATGTGAATACCAGAGATACCGCCTTAACATCTCACCTAGAAGTTCCTGCTTGTCTCCCCTTCCCTCTGCCACATTGTCTTGATTACTTGCCAACAAGGAAGTCTTTCTATCTTCCAAGGTAATCCTCAATTCAACTTTCTTTAGCATTCTAATTTATTTTCATAATGGAAGTTTTGTTAAGTGAAATTCTGACATTAGTCCTTGGAAACACATCAATTCTGGGCAGCTTATATTCCATTGTGTCTACAAATGAAGAGAAGCAGTAGAGAGCCCAGATAGGAAGAAAGGTCTTTTGTGTAATATGTCATGATCCCTGTTACCATGGGTAACTATGTCATATGTGATGAGGATCTATGTGCTATAAGCTCTGTGTTGTTTGGAATTTAGCTAGACGAATCCCAGTTTCTAAATGTGCATCTCTGTTTTCTTCCTACTGAATTGATTATAGGGTTAAAAAATATATTTTCAAACTTGAATATCTATACCCATTAACATGGCATCTTAAGCTTTGCTTTTTTTTTAAGCTTGTCATAGTATTATTTCTTAAAAGATTGGTTTCTCAATTGTTTTTCACTAGAGACTGTTAAATGGTGGCAGTTGTTCAGAATAACATTTTATAAATAAGTTGCTTTATTCCATGAAAAGTAATTCTGAAGTTTTAATGATGAACCTATCAATTATATTGTTGTTTGAACCTGCACCACCAGAAAATAAGGCAGAATATATTCCTCCAAATCAAATTTTAATGAACAAGTTGATATTTATTAGTTTTATTGTATGCTACTAGTCTTCAATTTTAAACTTAAACTTGATCAACCATGTACTTAATTAATAACTAAGAGCATTCCACAACTTCACAACTAGCTGTTGAGTTGTTGAATGGATGATTTTAAAACTTAAAACTTAATTTTTTGTAGATATGTTACTTATAGTTGATTTTACACATTAATCCACAAAGTCAGATCAAACCAAGAAATAATGTAACTACTTTCAGCACCAGGAAATACCAGAAGACAATCTACTGTGTCATTTGTTTAAAATATTTGAACACCAAGGTCTATAAGAATGTATTTTCCCTCCCCAGTCATTAGCATTAGAAAGAACTCCCAAATGATAGTGGGTCCCTTAGCAGGGCCACCAGCATCAGCAGTGGCGCAGAATTCCCAGACTTTGCTCCCACGAAGGACATTTAGCCGCTACCCATGCACAGGAACTCGGACTGCGAGGATGATTTTTTCTCTTTTTTTTTTTTTAAGTAGGAAATATTACAGGAATTATTTATTTATTTATTTATTTATTTATTTATTTTCACCTCAATCTTTATTTTAAAAAATACAAATTAGAAACACACAGTGCAGACATCTACTTTAAGAATGGGGAGGGGAGGGGGGATAGTAGAGGATAGGAAAGGGAGCAGAATACAACAGTTACTAATAGGGCATTATGTAAAAATGTGGATATGTAACAGATGTGATTCTGCAATCTGTATTTGGGGTAAAAATGGGAGTTCATAACCAACTTGAATCTAAGGTATGAAACATGATATGTCAAAAGCTTTGTAATGTTTTGAACAATCAATAAAAAATAAAATAAAAAAAATAATAATCTGTTTAGAAGTCTACAGGAATTATTTAGAAAGCAACTGGCATCTACACAATTTGAAGAACCCCCATTTTTCTGGAGGAGAGACCTACATGTTGGCACAAAATCTTTTCTTTGTAAGGTGTTAATTTCCTGGTAAATAAGTTGTATTTTCCTTAATTGTTTAGGAAATGATTTTCCCCTTCATGACAATCAGTGTGAGTATAAGTGGTTCTTTCAGATCATTAGGAAGCATTTTAATAAATTTTGGGGTTTTTTTGGGGGGAATAAGATCTTGAAGTTGGCAAGGAACATTAGGTCAAAGACATTGGCCAAATCAAGGGTTGGCTACTGTCTATCTCCTCCCAGACCCAGACAGTTACTCCAGGAGGATTAAATGAAAAGTCATGAATGAGTCAGAACAGATCAATATTTTTCATGAATCTGGGACTGAATTCTGCTTAGAATGAGTGTTTCTATGGAAATAAGAATAACTATGAGGTCGTTATCAAGTCTGGGTTGTCTGGTTCTATTAGTTAAACAAAAGTCTGAGCTTATAGGTAAGCCTCTGTGCATAAGAGCAGGCCTAATGAGCATTTTTGTGAATCCAGTTTTGCATTCTATTAAAGCTTATAATTGTTTAAATATAGAATCAATATTTAAGCATACTGATGGGGTTTTTCCCCACTTCAAGAGGAGAAAATAAATTTTCATTACATTACAAACTATTTAAAAAACAAAGTGATTACTACTAATCCTCATGTCTGGTAGTTCTCCCCCCCCCCACACACACACACAGGAAAGAAGCTTCTTCCTCAGAAGTGACAGAGATTACAGCTTCTTGCCACCCTTCCTTAAGCTCCCCATCTAGGATACTTTTTTTTTTAATATTTAGTGAACTTTCTGCAGAGGAAACTCTGCCTTCTGTACTACTTGGTGGAAATAGTGGTAGAAGTAGAAACAAAGTGGCTTGTGTGAGTGTAACACAAACACCAAGCCCCTTTGGGTTTTAAGAGAACAGAAAGTTAAAAGCCACCAACTAGAAAATGTATTTAAGGTATCTTTTTATTAAAAAGGAAAAAAAACGAGTCATTTGTTTTAAGAATAAACTTTTCAACTCAATAGTTAGAGACAAACACACACACTCAATTATAAATGTGCAAAAAGTTTGAATAGAAACAAAGTTTTCACAAATGACCAACAAGCACATGTTCAGTGCCATTAGTCACATTAACTTCATAAAGTAGGACTGTATACTAGAGTTTGACAGTGAAATAGAGTACAGAAGATCAGGAGCAGTTGGATCATCACCTAGACTATGAGAAATTAAATTCCCTTTCGGAGATTCTGTTCTCCCTAGAAGAGAATTCAGTTCTCCTTCAGGAGAATGTCCTACCACAATGGTCAATAGTAGGTGCCATCTTAACTGGATTGAGGGATGCCCAAGTGGCTGGCAAAGCACTGTTTCTGGGTGTGATGTGTGTCCAGAGCAGTGACGCAGTGACATGCGACATGCAGGACTGGCTGGAGATCTATCCTTGATGTAGGTTTGCAACATCTGATGCAATAGAAGAAAAGGTGGAAGAGGGTATCTCTTTCAGAGAAGATGCTCTCCTACCCTAGGACACCAGAACCCCAGGTTCTTTAGCCTTTGGACGCTGGGACTTAAATGAGCAGCTCTCAAGGGTCTGAGGTAATTGGCCTCAAACTAAGAGCCATGTAATCTGCTTCCCTGGTTCTGACATTTTGGACTTGGAACAGGCCTTACTACCTCCTTCCCTGGCTTGCAGCATTGCAGATAGTCCACCAAGGAACTTCTTAGCCTCCATAGTTGTGTAAGAATTTTCCTAGTAAATCCTCCCTCATACATCTCCTTACATGCACACGTGTCCTCTCACACACATTTGTATTCATTTCATTCTATTGGTTTTGTCTCTGAAGAGCCCTAAACGCCTCAAGCATGGCCCACATTAAAATATTTTCTCTTCTTAGGTTCTGATGTTTTTCTAGCCTGGGATTGTTCAATATAGTGCTGACAAAAATAGAAGGAAATTGGCCCCAGAAGAATATGGATAAGATTCTTATTGTATGCTTTAATTCTGTTAATGAGGCAGGGGCCGGTGAAGGGGAAATGGGCTGCAACACTGGGAAGATTCTTGGAGGATTCTTCTGAGAAAGTGAATCAACACAAAACAAGAAAATAGTGACCAAGTGCAATGAGAATTTTTCTATGGTTCCTCTACCACATTACTTATAAGGAACAGAAGGCTCATCACTATGTACTAACTTAGATTTTCAGATGTAGGGTCAATGAATCAGGGGCCTTGCTGTAGTTTGAACTGCTAAAACTCCTAGTCTTATGGTACACTATCATGTATGACAGATACAATAAGTGTCAAAATGTGCATCTTTCTGCATGAGGCTTAAACAATGGGAAGGTTTTTAGAAAGCCTGACTGGGAAGAACTATGTTTTAAGTGTTAACAGAGGTTAGACTGAGTGTGTTAGGTGAGCTGTTTCACATACATCATTAGAGGTGTGAGATCCCAGATCTGCTAGAAAAAGCCAGAGAAGTAAACAAGAACAGACCTAGTGCTACAATCTTCACTTTCCATATTTTGATGATTTGGTTCTACAGTTTCCATACAAGTGGATGAGGCGCTCAGCAAACTTTATAAAGATATCCAAAAGGATGGGAAAAAGAGAACCAATTAGGAAAAAAAAATTCTGAACATTTATAACAAAATATTAAGAGAAGACTAGATGAGAGTATGTTGTTAATTCACATTTCCCATAAATATTAAGTAGAGTTGAGATCTACTAAGTTCAAGCTAAAATTTTAAAATTTCAGGTAAAAGATGAAATTTAGAATAAATGCTAAAAATCCAAGCCTAGAAGGAGTGGACATTCCAAGCAATATGATAAAATCAATGAGACAAAAGTTTAATGGTTATATCAGATGAAATTAAGAATTAAGAGTCAACATTATGAAATAATTGCAAGAATATTTAAAATAGTTAAAAAATCTCACTGTCCTATCAATTTTTTAGAATTATAGAATGATTTGTAGGGAAAAAAAATCACAGTACTATAATGAAAGAATAGTCAGCTCATGGTGAGCCAAGTTAATGCATCACAAGGACTTCATACCCCTATGACCTGAGACCAGGCCCTTTTCCCCCAGGGGTCCACAGGGAGGTTCTATTGCAAGGATGCAGGTGGAGCCTGGTCTTGGGTCATTAAGGGTGTGGCCTCCTTGAGTTCTCTCAGAATAGTTATAAAAGGCACAAGGTTGAACCCCATCTCTCTGGACCTTGGTTGTGACTACTGAGTCTCACATGCATGCTTGCCATCTGCCATCTAGCAAAACTCATGGAATCTTGCTGTAAAGGCAGACTGAGTTCTTGGCTGATTTTATATTTTGGTGGGCCATCAATTCTGATTTTAATGCAAATATATATTTCAATGCCTTCATTATATTCCATCTTTCCCATATGTTCTTTTTTTATTTTAATGCACATTTAGACTATATTTGGACTCACTCATTTTTTCCTGTTACACACTTAGAGTTGTTCTCTACTCATTGGGGTATTAAGAAAAATCAATTCCAGAAGTTGTGGTCAATAACTTTGAACTAAGAATTTGAAGAGACAAAGACTAAGAGATAGAAACACAGGCTGATTAAGAAATGGGAGAGAGAAGCAAAGAGTTTAAGAGTCAGGAGAAAAAGAATATCATCTCTTGATTCAGACCAACATATTTTACCAAGTTTCTGGGGTGCACTTGACTTCTAGAACCTGAGATGTCTTTTGAGGCAGACAGACCAGAGCCCCAGAACAGTTTTAGGTCTTTACATTCTTTATTTTCTGCATTGTACTCAGAGCGTTCTGTTCCTTACTAGCAATTATTTATAAAGATAGGAGTTAAGATTAGTTGGGAAAAGTAGAGGGGAAAGGAATAGCCTTGGTTTTTCAATACAAAAAAGGAAAAAGATTAATTTATTTGGTGGAAGCACTGGGAAATTAGTTTCACTTACAAAACTTCCTGGAGAAAAACAAGTCTAAGTATTTACAGAAATAAAAATGTTGATCAACACGTATATTTTTGCTGAAAACAGAAAGCAGGGAAAAGTTATCTAACTATAATATTAGGATGGTCCTGTATACTGTGAAATTAGCAGAGGACAGACACTTCCAGAAAATTATTGAAATAAGACTGGATGGTGAGTTGACATTGAGTTAGCTGGACAATTGTGACACCCATGCAGCTGGCAGTCAGCAGCTCTGATTTTTTTTTCTTTCCTTAAAAACTCTTTGTCTTCCTCCACACTGTGCTATGGTACTCAGTGCTGTCCCCAGATGGGGAGTTCATAGTAGCCATGTGCAATTTACAATAAGAAGTTTAAAAATCACTGTCAACTATTCTCTCTCCATTTCTCATTCAGCCTGCCTATGTCTTAGTCTCTGTCTCTCAATCTTCAAATTCTTATGTTATTCAGCTCAAAAGATTTTTCTAAATATTTGCTTCTGATGAAAAACTTTCAGTTGTCAATGAGCAATTGAGCAGGGGGAACTTCCAAAGGCTGAGGGTACTCCCACTGTACCTAGGTCTGTACCTCAGAGACATTATTTTGTCCAGAAGGCCTGACAATGGGACTTCTGTTTCCTGGAAGTGAAAACAAATAAGATTTATAAATAACATCTGACATTGTCTATTACATATGTGTATTTGTGTCAATATTATATGTATGTGTCTCCAGTGAGAAGCTATCTTTTGTTGCTTTGACTGGTTGCTTTGTACAGAGGCTTACATTAATGTTGTATTAGTTTCCCTGGATCTTACTCACAGCCTAATGGTTTGTAGTGGCAAGAGGCTTACAGACTCATCTGGTTCCAAATTTTCAGTGGTATGTTTAGTGCAGTGGATAGTCCTCTCAGGTAGACTGCTGCATCTATTCTCACGCTCAAGATGATCGAGAATGTCTTCCATGTCACTGTGGCAAATGGAGCTTCCCAGGAGATACTGCTCAGAGAAGAGTTTTCACATCCTAACTGCAGAACCCGAGATGCACTAGACTCTTCCAACAGTTTCTCCTCCAGTCCTTCCACCACCTCTGAGACTTCTTGCTCTGCCTACCTTGAGGAAAGGTGCAGGAGGGAAGGCGCCAAAGCCCTCCTGCCTGGGGCTCTGGGAAAGGCTCAGAGCAAGGCTGAGCCAAGGATGCGCCACCAGAGCTCTGTTTACAGATTACAGTGTGTGAGGCACCTGTGAACATAGATGTCTTTAAAGGAAAAATATTCAACTTGCAAATGAAAGAACCTTGAGGAAAAGAAACTAAAAAAAATTTCATTTTAAGAGAGCGTCTTACTTATGTGGAGTTCATATGAAGTGCCTGCCGATGGCATTTTTGCTCAGACCCAGAGCCCTCCATCACTCCACGCATGCATTAACTCGGCTTCTTCTGTCAATAAATAAGCAAAATCAGGCTTTTATCTAAGGTTTACTCCAGAGCCAGTGCTGTGCTTGGGACTAGGAGGGCATTTTAGAAAATCCAATGGTGTGTTTCCTTGCCAAGGAGATTATAGGCCTGTTGGGGAAGGAGAGCCATGTTAACTTTTATTTGGCATGTGAACCTCTGGGAACGTTGTACCATTTCAACTGTACTTGAAAGTCTATTTGTGCAATTGTTACTCATCCTGAGGGGCAAGGGGACAAATTTAGGAAAAATTTTATGTGAACTTCCCAGGGCCTCCGATCACCTGTGTTGATTACCTGGAGGAATAGCTGTGACTGGCTTCCTCTCAGTCACTTTCCCACTTTGTCAACTAGGACTTATAGCTGTTGCCATCGAGGGTGATGCTGTGGATTGAATACTGTGTCCCCAAGGGGTCCATGGGGAGCTTCTATTGCAAGGAGGTAGAGCCATTGGGAGGTGGGGCCTGGTCCTGGATCACTGGGGTATGAACTCCGAGTTCTCTCAGGATAGTTATGAGAGAACAAGCGTGAACCCCCCATCCTCTCTGGACCTTGGCTTCAGATGTGACTACTGGCTCTCACATGTGTGCTTGCTATCTGCCATTTGCCATGAGGTCCTCACCATAGCCGGGCCTATACAAGTGCCATGCCTTTGACCCTCCCGAACTGTAGGCTAAAGAAACCTTTTATAAGTTAGCTTCCTCAGGTGTTTGGTT
Source organism: Ictidomys tridecemlineatus (assembly GCF_052094955.1). Taxonomy (NCBI): domain Eukaryota; kingdom Metazoa; phylum Chordata; class Mammalia; order Rodentia; family Sciuridae; genus Ictidomys; species Ictidomys tridecemlineatus. The sequence goes on along the minus strand of NC_135485.1, from coordinate 81,747,074 downwards.
GTAGTGATGCAGAACTAATAGGTGCAACAAACTCCTGAAAATTGAATCCCCTTTCTTTGTATATTTGAGACTCCCAAAATTTCATCAACTTCTGTTCATTGTTTTGTATTGGGCCTTCATGAACATCATGTTTTGGGGTTTATCTAGTCTTTATTTTTACTTGGTGTCTCAGCCTTCACTGAATTTAAGTCAGTCATTGTTGAAGTAGTACTTGCAGACCCCTGAGGATCTCAAGCCTTTTCTGGAGGCAAGTTCCAAACCATTTTCATTAAGATAGGGCATCATTTGCCTTTTTCATTTTGTTTATGATTGTACAATTGCTGCCATATCCAGATGGGCAAAGCTGCTGCTATCTTTGCACAAATCAACCTGAACTTGAAGTCAATTTTTCACTGAGTATATGGCAGTGGAGACTAAGTTTTAGTTGAGAATGTCCTGAAGAAATAGGAAAGGTGTTCATAGGATACACTTTAAAAAAAGTGATTACTTTTTGCAAATGCTACATTCATACCTCATGGGTGTTTCCAACACTTTGTGACAAGATGGAAAGTTCATATGAAGTCCCACTTCTGTGTACCAAAGCATATGGAAAACCAAGAAGGGCTCATGTGTTACTCAACTCAGTTTTTCTATGCAGTATCATTTTTACCTGAATGAACAGCTGGGACAAATCAAGATTATCTCAACTTGGGTTCTTGGCAGGTATTTTTTTTTAAAAAATGAATGAAGCGAGATTGTCATCTTAAAGACCTGGTAAGATTTGTTGCCAATGATAAAACTCAAGCTGTTAAGCCACAGTTAAACATTTTCCAGAATCGTAACTGCCATTTTGAGCTTGACACCTTTGAGGAGATTGGTGGTATTAATGGATGTTTTTAAGAATGAAATATGTCAATATTTGGAAGTTTACAAAATCATGTGTTTAAAAATCTTCTTGAATTATAAGCTATACACATGGATTCTTAAGTATTAAAAGGTTTATTGATACGGTTATAAATTTTATATTGCAACTGATGGTTAAAAAGCAACTAATTAAATGTTGATGTAGTATCAAAGAGCAGTCCAATTGTTTAAAACTCTTTACCAATTACATGTGTGTATGAGATAGGATTCTCTTTACCTCATCTGAAGTAAAAAAGAGTGAATAGGAAGTGGAGGTATGTGTTAGGGGCTTCTAGTTGGTCCTTTCTTCCTTAAGGACTGTTTACTGTACTGGGTTCAGTCAAAACCAACACTTATCAACTGCAGTTGCACACTGAGAAATGAGAAAGACTACAATAGGGGTCTTCTGACCTGTGGATTTGTATACCCTCATGCACACGGATATCATTTATCCTTTGTTTCTTTAAGCTCCTTCTCTACTGAGCATCATGATGGCCTTAGGAGTCCAGGAGTCAGTGTCAGATAAGATATCCCATCCAACAGCTCTCAAAGTGTTTCGGTATTTCCCTTTCTCAGGTATAGTTGCACTGGGATATTTCTCAAGGGTCTTTTGGAGGGGAGACTGGGGCAATAGTGATATATGTACTTATGATATTATAGGGTCCTTCCTTAAAGGAACATTACCCCTCCATCAATTAAGGGCTGGGAATCTGACGTTGCTCTGATGTGGAAACTGGATTAAGGTCACAAGTTTCCACTGGGGTAGCCAGTTGTAACATCCTGCTAAACAATTCTCCATTTTTTCTTAAGTAATTGATTTCCCATCTTTCTAATCCCCAAGAGCATCATGGCCCATTTGCCTTGATGGATCTGTGGGTCAAGGTACTCGGGTTCTATCTAGCCTTGCTGTTCATTACAGGAATTGCATGCATCTTACCTATGCCAGTTAGAGTTTCCACCTTTATCTGCCACTCCAGATGTGACTCACACTGATATTTTTTTTGAATTATAAGCTACACATGGATTCTTGATAACCTACAGAAGACAGTCAAATTTTCAAAGTGTGCAAGCCCTTTACCTGTGCATTCTTTGTTACTAAAAGGCCCTAAGAAGTAAGTGCAGATATAGATTCTCCAATCTTGTATACAGATATAACACTGTTACATCCTTGAGCTATTGGTTAGTAGCTTGCTAATGCTATTTTGGCATTTCTATGACATGCACAATAGGTAGACCAGTAACACATCCAAGTTTCAAAGAGCCATCTCAGAAATATCAGGGCTGGCACTAAGTGTTCTGAGATACATGCTCTGAATCATGGGGAAAGCCTTGCCACATCAATACATTTCCTATCCAGATTCCAGTCCTTTCTATATGGACGACAACATTCACAGCCATCCTGCCCCTGGTTTTTTATAAATAAATATTTAGTCACATCTTGGAGGGCATCTGCTATTCTTGTTTTTTTTCTTTTAGAGTGAGCACTGTATTTCCCTGTTCAGGGTGTGCTGTGATCCAACCCCAACTAACAATCTGCAGGTGATGGAATTGCACGTGGGTGTGGCTCTTAGCACATGCACCTTGCAACAAAGCATATGCTCTGGCCATGATTTTGGGTGCCCAGAAAAGAGACTTCCTCTTATTCCATCAGCAGGGAGGCAGTTACTCCTGCTGACCTAAGGGCTCAGGCCCTCTGGGGTTTAAGAATCTCAGGTTTGTTGGCGATTGTTAGTGGTTAATCTCAGGAACCCAGTACCCTGAGCCGAGTTTATGCAGTCTTTCTAGCTCTGCCGCCTGCACAGCTGTGTCCTGGGCATGGTTTTCAGCCTAGTCTTCCCCATGACTCCAGAAGTCAAAGGTTCCTTTAACACTGGTGGGGAAGTTCTGACTTGCTGAGCATGTCCTGAGGATAGACCAACAGAACCTGTCCTTCACTTATTTTTCAATGTCTCTAAAGACTAACAAAAACATCCCACTCCAGTCCTTAAAATTCTCTTTACACCACACCCTTTATTTCCACTATAGCTGCATTCACCTTCCACCTGTCCTTCATCCCAAAGTCTCACCTGTGAGACTCTAAGGTCTGCCTTGCCATGCAGCTCAATTCCACCAGACGGATTCTAGAATTCAAACCCAGGTGTTTGCAGTCTAAGGCCCATTATGCCAATTTTCTTAGGTGTTCAAAGAAAACCCAAACTGAAATGGGGGGCTTGTAGGTGATTTTTGTGTTTGTGGGTGGGGGGGTGTTTTCAGGAATGAGAGTGGGGGGAGGAAGTCTGAAATAGGGGACAGGACAGTCTGTACATGGCACATTTTCTGCTGTGTTTTCACTCAGGCCATTGGAGCCAGAGCTTCCTGGTATCCTGGGGGAGCTGTGTGACTTTGTTTTGAGCAGCCAACAGAAGGGAAATTGCATGGAAATGGAAGGAGACCCTCATTGTTATACAAAATTACATATAAGAGGAAGTGAGGGGAAAGGGAAAAAAACAAGGGAGAGAAATGAATTACAGTAGATGGGGTAGAGAGAGAAGATGGGGGGGATAGTAGAGGATAGGAAAGGCAGAATACAACAGACACTAGTATGGCAATATGTAAAAATGTGGATGTGTAACCAATTTGATTCTGCAATCTGTATATGGGGTAAAAATGAGAGTTCATAACCCACTTGAATCAAATGTATGAAATATGATATGTCAAGAACTATGTAATGTTTTGAACAATTTTTTTTAATTTTTTTTATTGGTTGTTCAAAACATTACAAAGCTCTTGACATATCATGTTTCATGATTCAAGTTGGTTATGAATTCCCATTTTTACCCTAAATACAGATTGCAGAATCACATCTGTTACACATCCACATTTTTACATAATGCCCTATTAGTAACTGTTGTATTCTGCTACCTTTCCTATCCTCTACTATCCCCCCTCCCCTCTCCTCCCATCTTCTCTCTGTACCCCATCTACTGTATTTCATTTCTCTCCTTGTTTATTTTCCCATTCCCCTCATGTTTTGAGCAATTAATAAAAAAAAGAAAAAGAATCAGCCATCCACAGCTGCCATGGGGGATCGGACTTGCCCCCTTCCTGGGCTCACTTATTCTTTCAGGGAGCACATGCTGGAGTGTGCTAAGGCTCCCCCAACCCAATCAGGGAGGCCCAGAGAGGCAAGGTGGGCACAGTGGGTGTCTGTCCCATCTTCTAGCCCTCGCTGAACTTCAGCTTTTTTCCATTTCTTTCGCCACTGTGGGTCTCATCTGGGGATCACGCTCATCAATGACAGCCTTATTCTGAAAAACTTAGCTCCAATTTCCTACTTTCTGATTGTTTCAAAATTTTTTTAACCCATTTTGCACAATATTCATTTTAATAACAAATGAGTATACAAGTTGGCATCTGAAGGCCTTCAAGAAACATTTTTAGAGCTTCCTTATGCCATTATTTTCAAAGCTATAATTTAGTGAGCTTGATTTCATATTTCACCACATTTTAATTTAGAACCTTAATATAGTCCAGGCGCTATGCCAGGCACATTGAGAGTACAAAGACAAGTATAATAGTTTGCAGTGCCAATAATAAAGGATGAAGGCATGCAAATAAACCCTTTTAGAGCAGTATCAGAAGTTCTATTGCTTAAACTTCCCCAATACTGTGGGATTAGTGAAGGAGAGAGATTCAGTTGTAAAGGTAGCAGAGCAGCTTTCTCAGGGTTGTTGAACTTCAAGGTGGATTTCTAGAGAATGAATTGAACCTGGGTAGATGGAGAACAGAATTTGCAAAAGCACAACAGCTTAAAGGAGTGAAGCATCTTCATGATTTGTAGGCAGGGCCCCACGTTTGGGGTGGGGTGAGTGAGAGTGAAATAGTATCGAGAGAAAGGTTAGAAACCAAGTCCACCAGATCTTGCATAGTATATTGAGGTCCCCCCCCCCTCTGTCAGAAAACAACATATTTGAATCTTAGCACTGTGGTAAAGGGGGAAATAAAGGTGATAATTGGAAAGCAAGAGATTAGTTAGATTACAAAGACCCAGAGAAGAGAAAAATATAGTCATGAGTGGGGCGAGCTGCAGTAGGAGAATGAGGGATAGAATTCTGACGTATGAGACAGAATCAGTAGAATTTGCTTGATTCATTTGAAATAATTAGGGTGAAGTAAAAATTTAACATTCTGGTGATTGGTATGTGATACCATTGAGAGAAAGATGTCCAGGGGAATCCCATATTCAAATGTAAGGTAAAAATGAGTTCATTTTGAGAAATATTGAATATAGGCAGTGCAGCCATTGATGTCTGATAGGGACTACAATCAGTTTCTGTAGAAGCATAGAAGCATAATTTCTATGATTTTAGTTACTAACTTCATGATTAAAGTCATATTGAGATCATATCACACTATTTGAATTCAAAGCAGTATCTCTCAAGTAATTCCTATCCAAAGCTACTTCCCCCAAATTCTCTCCTTATCAAGTTATTTAAAGGGTACTGCTTTAAAATGGTTCCTTCATTTTGTTAATAATTTATTAACATGTGCCAATCATGGTTTTAGGATACCAGAATGCACCAAGTCTCATTAAAAAATATATATTAAGTGATAACTCCAATTTAGAAAAAATAATCAGCTTCAGAGGGATAGAAAGTGAGAGGGATATGGTGTAGCTGTCCTGACTAGGGAAGCATCTTTTAGGAGGTGAGGTCCAATTGAAGCTCTGGAGGGAGTGAAGGGGAGCTCGAAGGATAGGTGCCTGGCGTCCTATTGTTGCTGCACAAAGCAACATGAATTTCTTAGTTTTAAAGCTAAGAAGTCCACATGTCTCTTATAGGACTAAGGTCAAGGTGTCTGTAGGCCTGGGATAAATTTGCATCTTTTTAGTTTCTAGGGTCTGCCCATACTCCTTGGCTTATCTCCAATGCTAGCAGCATAGCAAACCTTTCCCTCTCCCTCCTTCCCTCCCTGCTTCTATTAACACATCTTCCCTGACTTAGGCCCTCTTGCTTCTCCACCCCGCCTTTTTTTGGCAGAGAGGACTGAAGTCAGAGTTGCTTAACCACTGAGCCACATCCCAGCCCTTTTTATGTTTTATTTTTGAGACAGAGTCCCACTAAGTTACCGAGACTGAGCTTTGAACAGCCTCCTGAGCTGCTGTGATCACAGGCATACACTCCGATGCTGACTACTTGCCTCTGTTTTATATAAACCCTTGTGATGATATTGGGCTCACCTGAATGGTCCACAATTCTCTGGAGATCCTTCACTTATTTACAGCTGCAAAGACATTTTTGCCCTATTAGGTAATGTATACACAGATTTTGGGATCCACACACTGGCATCCTTGGGAGGGGGGTATTATCTCTGCTCATGGTGAGATGCATTCTACAGAGTGGGAAAATACGTGCAAGATTTTCAAGATAGGAGCCTAAGTTGGGCTCATTCCACAAACATGAGGTTTGTCTAATGGGTCACAAAGTCTTTTCAATTGAAACCTTCAACATGTCTTGTTTCTATTTTCTTCTTTTCAATTGACTGCCAAAGCCCTTGATCAAAACACAGCAGACTTTTAGGTAGACTACCATAGCCATCTCTGAAACCATTTCCTCAGCCCACTCTTGACTTTCACAATCCAATCTCTTTGGAGAAGTAAGGATCTTTTAAAAATGAAAAGTTAATCCTGGATGTTCTCTACTTAAAATGTTTTCATGTGAATTTCTGGTTAGTTCAGTTTGGTTGTACATTTCTTTTCATGTTTTCCTAAAAAGCCTTTCAGATTAACAAGGAGTGTGCCAAGAAAAAAAGAAAAACAAAAACAAAACTTATTGCACAAATAAGAGATCTCTCAGCAGAGCTGTGGTGCCACTGTCAGTCTTCATGCTGTCTGTCTTGCTGAAGACAGCAAAGAGACGAGAGGATTGGGGTGCAAAGGACATAGTCAGGATCACCCAACACAGAGTTAGCATAGAGGGTGTAGAACTGAGAATGGACTGAAAGTGTGTGGTACCTGAATGGCTGTTTCAGAAAAGTGAAGTTTCCAAAGAAGGTGGACTAGCAAATGAGACATCCTTCTAAACACACAGTGGAAGGGAAGAAAAAACTGCAAGGAGGAAATCAAATAGACCATAGAAATGACAGAACCACAGTACAAACCAACTCACCCTCTATCATGAAACATATTACCTAAAAATTAAGATGTACTTACATGTACATTTACAGAAAAAAGAGAGAATGTTATGCCTACAGAGAAAATGGGGCAAGGGATTTTTGCAGAAGCATTTCTGTGCAGGTGATGAATGGGAACAGGAAAAATCCACACAAAGTTACTGTAAGAAAAGTGAAATGGAAAATGGAGCACTTCAGCTGTAGTGAATTCTCCACCAAAACCAAGCACAAGAAAAGGTAGCACTCTCAACTGAATCAAATAGTCTCAAATAAGCATTTGTGATTTCTTCTATAATAAATACAACAAGGTAACTAACCAACTAGGAAGGAACAGCTTTTCCTTTGGATAGAATGTTCAAAATGAACTCATATTGAATGATGAAGTTAGAAAAATACAGTTCTGTGACCATCCATTATAATTCAGGAAAGAATTTAACAGGTGCTAAAACTGGTGGGTGGGTATTTTGAATTGAATATTTGCACAGAAACAGGGCATTGCTACAAACATGAATTTATCTCTCACAAAAGGAAAACGTGTAACATTGTGGAGAAACCTGCTAGGTACTACTTTAATCTAGCAATCAAAGTTAACATCCATAATAATGGTTACATTGTCATCACATGTACCCTGATGAGTGGCAAAGAGAAAAACACATTATTCAGTACTTCATCCCCTATAATCACCCTACTCTTATCAAGAGGAAAAGCTAAGCTCAAATTGAAAGTCTATTCTTTAGAAATGTCAATGTGGTGAAAGGAAAAGGAAGGTTAGTGGATTATTTCAGATTCAAAGAGTAAGGAGACTTTGCAAATAAATATAGTGCATGAAACTGGATGGGTCCTGGACAGAAAAAAACAGGGAGACAAGAAGTCCATTGGATTCAGGTGGTTTATTCTTTATGGTGTGTAGACAAGATCATCATGGTGTTAGTTCATGTTCCTCATCCCACAAAGTAACACCAGCTGGAGGGACCATTTAACAATGTGAATAGGCTATGGCTTGCTTGAGCAGGGAGCAGATGGTGTCAATTAGTTGCATACATTTACTCAGGAGCCTGCAGTTGTTTTATAAGGGGTAGGGGAAGTAGAAAGTCCTGGGCTGAAATGAAGCGGGGGACATGTATAAGGAATAACTCTGTGGCTGCCACTGACAAGGCTATGCGTTGCCTCTGGGTCTAGGAGGAACCTCAGGATGTTCTGCTGGGACACAGGTCAGACTGGCCTCTGGAATGATGGACATGCAAGGCTGTTAGGGTGTCCTCTGGCATGACTGTTATCCTGCATTACAGGCAGAATAAAATCCCTCCTTAAGGATGTAGCCTATTTAATCCCAGCACCTGTGAATACATTACCGTATAGGGCTGAGAGACTTTGGGGTAAGGGGAGTAATTTAGGCAACTTCCACTGGAATGATTCAGGAAAACAACAACAACAACAACAAAAGGTGACAAAATATTAATGATGAGTAAAATCTGAATTAAAAAGTATGTAGGTATTGAGTGTACTGTTCTTGAAACTTTCAGTTTGAAATTATTACCAGAATAATATTCTTTTTTTAAAAAATTATATCCTGCTTTTTCTCCTACACAGACCTGAAATGACCTAGCAGCATCAGTGAGATGGGCTCTTGCCAACATCCTCAGCCATCCCTGGCTTTCTTCTTCCTGATCTTCTCCATACCCCAGCTGCACCATTGTTCCTAAACTCCTTGGGGCTGATCTCTGCCTGGTATGTTCTTTGTCCTTTTTTGTTTGACAGTTGTGATCCTAAAGAAAGATAAAACAGAAAAGAATACAACAAAACTCTTTCAACCATTAATGCAGTATACAAGACAAAAATTAATAATATATTGAAAGGCTAAATAAAAATTTTAGTGCATTTTTAAAAATTTAGATTTCTGACTTAGGAATAAATAACTGTAGGTAATATATGTTCTTCCAGATACAGATGAGCATTTTTCCCCTATCAAGTGTTTGTTTCAAAGGCTTATATTAATGATGAAAAAAGAGAGCTGGTTTGGGGAGTAAATTCAGGTGTTTCTGCAGTCTCTTGTTCTGGAAAATGCCATATTCACACACAGGTCCAACAGAATGGCTTCTCTTTAAGTGCCTTCTCAGTAATGTCCCAGTTTTAAGTTTACCTGGGAGAGCAGAGTCCCACAACACTACTTAACACAAACCTTGCATGACATGCAATATAACCTTACATCACAGACAACATTACCTGTGTCCATCACCTCACATGGATTATATCATGTGCAGTGTGACAGTACACTCCATTCGGTGTTAACCTAATCCAAGGCCACAGGACACTTACACACTGACCAAGGTCCAGGCTCAACACTGAGTTTCTCCACCACCTCCCAACTTGTGTGACAGTGGATCTTTTGTTTATACCCTTAACCTCCAAACAAACCCTTGCTGACTAATGTCATCCTGTCCAGGACAACCATTCACCATGTCCAATGCCCTGGGTACTGTGAAGGGAGACACTTCTATTCATAGAATGTTTTGTCTACAGAAATCTCAAGATGTTGTTTTAATATTTTTCTCTATTAATTGTATGTTGAATTGTGCACTTAAGGTGTTCTAGATCAGACAGATTGCTTATCTGTCTGATAAGCAATCTGAGGAATCACAGCAAACTAGGTATTCCACTACATTGCTCTGTGCCTTATCATTTGGCCATTCAAGGGGAACAAGTGGAATTCTTCAAACAGGATTGGCTTCATACTCTCCTGTTGATTAATAACTTGAGGGTTAAATAGCTTCTTTCTTCTTTCTCAAAAAAGGGTAGAAAAAACCTTTGCATCATTGAGGGGAGATAAAAGGAATCCTAGGTTCTCACCCCAACATTTTATGATGTTGGGCATGTCTGGCTTAAATGGAGTAAAGGTCTCCAAGGTCAGGCCTAATACTCTTAGAAATGTGAAAGTCTGTGGCAGCACCTTTGTCTTGATACCTGGGGAGCTTCACCTAGAAACCGTCTCCAGTTGGTGAGAGAAGTTTAATTCTCCCTTCCATCTTAAAAGATCTCAGAAAAATTAACTAAACAAATGGACACAGACCTGTTTCTCATGGTTGGTAATCTTGGGAGGGAACAATGTTCAGAAGCACTAAGAAATGTAGGTAAGTTTTATCTTCCCACAGAAGAGATAAAGCAATTAAAATGAGACACAGTGAAGGAGCCAGTTGATAAAAGAAAAAGTATCTTTTAGCTGGAGGATGAATGGTGAGGTATGATTTCAAAAAGTACAAATAGATGTTGGTGATGCCTTATAATTTATGAATAATAAAGGTTAACATGTAAAAGTCATAAGTGGTATTGTTAATAATGTATAAAGGTTAGAAACAATGTAAAGTTTGCAAGTGTTGCTTTTTATGTTATTGTGAACCTGAATAAACTTTGCAAAAAATATGTACTTAGCAGTAGCACATTATCAATCTTTTATATAAAAGAAATGAAATTCAAATGAAATATGATTGTTTTGAATTTATTTAGTCAAAAGAGGAAGTAAAGGGGCTGGGATTGTGGCTCAGTGGTAGATCACTTGCCTAGCACACGTGGGACCCTGGTTCGATTCTCGGCACTACATTAAATAAAAATAAAAAGGCATTTTGTTGTTTCCATCTAGGAAAAAGATTCTCTCTCTCTCTCTCTCTCTCTCTCTCTCTCTCTCTCTCTCTCTCTCTCTCTCTAAAAGAAATAGGAATTAAAAAAATTTAAAATTTTGTTTTTCTGTGATTCTTTTCTTTTTTAGTTCATCAAAGTGGACTTTTTTATTTGTTTTTCCATTTGAGATCATTTTGAAGCTAGGTAGATACTCTTATTTTCCATAAGAGCTAGAATGAACTATCTTCTAGCTAATCATGCCTTATCTCCTCATGTCTCTGTTCTTCTGGATTACACAGGGAATGAGGATTTTGCTCTGGACTTACGCTGCAAAGTACTTGGGGTGACAATGTGCACACAGTGTGAAAGGACATATGAGAGGGTGATTTGTCCATCTTGTTACCAGGGTCCTAAGCCAGAGGCCTGACTGGGGTGTGCATGTCAGGGATGCTAACAAACCAGGTCCCCCTACCCCCACAAAAATGGAAATAGGTAACAGTGAAGGCTGGGAAGCAACTTTAATCAGTACTGGGAGGACACGGGAACCAGCATTCCCTGCCCTGTCTTTGGGGTGCCAATAAGCACTTTATCTTTAAACAGAGAAATAACTGGGGCAGGGAGCAAGAGGTATGTGAAATTATGTAGTCTTGATCCAACTGTGGCTTGGTTTATTATCTCAGTTCTGCTTTTGCAAAGTGGCTCCAGAGAAGCTGTTGCTGCTTGAGGGGGCAATTCAGTTCCCATGAGGTGACTGCCCCTGCTTAGGGGGGGTGGGGTCCTCTCATCATGATCTGTCTGTGAGGTTCGTTGATGGTGGAACCGAAGGTGACTGCTTGTTTAGGGAAATGAGTGGAGACTTCTGACACCTCTCCTGGGCAAGGGGCTAGAACAGGACACTATAAAAGCTAGCAGTTGAATGTTCCTGCAGATCTCGAAAATAACTTACTTTTGGTGTCCTATATCTTGAAGGGGGATGAGATAGGTTAGGTAAATTCAGGGCTAGTCGAACTTGTATTCCCCATTTTTGCACAGATATCCTTCAGTGATTCGCGTCCCTGTGTACAGAGCTGAGCAGGGATGTGATCCAGAGTCTAAGCTGATAAAAGGCAGAGACAAAATGATGGCAGAGATGTCAAGCTTTTCATCCTGCTTTGAGTTACTCATTGGGCATCTGTAGGCCTAAGTGGAGAGTCAGCATTTTAGAAAAAGCAGCTTCTAATTCTCTGTTAAAATTTCTCCCTAGAAAAAATAAAAATATCATATTACATATTTAAGAATTTCCTTATTAACTAAGAGATCACTTAGTGTAAAAGGTATTTATTACAACTTTAGCAGTTCCAAAGAACAAAACACAGATTGATAATTGTACAGAGATTGGACACAATTTGAAATTGTGCATATTCTGGAAAATAAAATTTTCTTTGTAAAGGTGACCAAACTTCAAAATATTATGAAGAACATTCAAAATTCAGTATTTTGAAATATTTAGTTACAAATTAATCCAAACATCGAGACATAACTAAAAGTCCATTCACACCCTTTGCTTTTTTTCACTTCTTAAATACTTTAATTTAACAAAGTAAATTAACATAAAATTTCAATGTACAAACAGTTGCATTTGCAAACAGATTTTTTAAAAAATTTACTTTCTTAAAATTAAAACATTATTTTTGAATTATTTGAACAAGATAATAAAAATGAGTTGGTAGATATTGATTAAATAATCTGATTTTTGGGGTTCCCTACAGCAGAATGCACTCTTTGGCCTATCAAAATTCAACTGTTTTATCAAAAGAGTACTCATTATTCTTTAAAAAATGAAATTCACATTATATTGTGCTTATGGTGTAATAACATTGCTGTATTTTTTTTAACAACAAGTTACCATTTGCCTGTGAGCTAAAAACAAATTTAAATGATTTTAAGTAACTCTTTCATTATAAAGTGCTTTGTATGAATGAAAAGCTCAATGCAAAGAGGTTATAAGGAACATACAAAATTCATGGGGTAATGAACGGTAAACATGAGCAAGTCCTAGTGGATTTTGAATATCTGTCTATGTTCACTGTAAACCTTTGTTGACCTTATGACTCATTTCACAATCCATTGATAAAATATCACTCCTTCTCTGTAGGTTGTTTTAAAAATCTGGATGGTAATACAGTGCAATGACTACGCTTCCTCATTGTTATGCATGCTTTTAAGAAACCCACTAGCTGAAAGAGCTAAAGTGCCTTCTAAATTCTTTCCCAAAGATTGTTTGGTTTTAAACTGCATTTAATGCTGAAGAGAAACATATTCCATGTCCAGGGAAATCACTCTGGTGATTGAAGCTTAAAAGAGTGCCTGCCTACCTTCCAGAATTAGACTACATGGAGGTAATTGAGCCCAATGTCTGTTTTATCCCCAGTGAAATTACTTCCACTGCACAGAATATAAGGTATCTGAAGATTTATCTGACACTCTTGATACCTCAGCAGTGACACTGATGTTGAATGACACATTTGGCATAAGGGAAGGATCATTTCTCTCTAGAATGCTCTATATTTGTTAACTAAATGATCACTGCAGGATGCATCCTCTTCATGAATATAAATTAGTAGCCCAGCAATGAGCTCAGGTTTGTATGCCATCTTTTATTATGAAGGATTTTCAAGGGTGCAATGAACCCATTTTACATTGCTAGTTGACATATATTTAGGGATTGCTTTACCTGGCACTGAACATTGTCCTTAAGTAACTGTTATATTCAGGATGTAGCTCAGTAAATATAACCGCTCTTTTCCTCAGTTGTGGAAGGTTTTTTTGTTTGTTTATTTGTTTGTTTGTTTTTTGTTTGTTTGTTTGTTTTGCTTAACTAGGCACATATTGCCAGAAGAATTCTGCACACCCACGCAGTTTGGTAAGGGGCTACAGTACTTAACTATATTTCTTTCAATGCTCTATTGACAATTGCTGACATGCTATATGCTTAAATTTGGCCATAATTGATTTTTATTTCCACTTTGACACTATTATTCGAACTCAGTCAGATTTTGAAGTAACAGTGTATATGCTGGTAGCTGTGTTTCTCACTGGAATATAAACTCCTTGAGGGCAGAGATTTTTAATCTAATTCATTCATGATATATAGTTCAAATAGTGTCTGGTACATAACGGGTGCTTAGTACATATTTTGGGGTAGACTAAATTGATGATATAGATGAGCAAAAGGAAAGAAGTAAATTTACAATAATATCTTCATTGAAATAATATAAAATTATGGACTCATCCCAAACTATATATTATAAGTGGTGTAACAAATATAGAATAAATTGAACAGAAATACAAATAACTGGGGAAATGTAATAACTTCCTCACTTTAATGGAGATTTGATTTCCTTTATTTCACCTATTTCTTTGAGCAACCCTCTTAGGTAACATTCCCACTTGGTAATCATATTTCTGTTTTTTTATAATCTGAATTCTAGATCTCCAACAAGTTGGCCTTTATATTTTTCTGCTATATTATCAGGGTCACATTTTCTAGGGTCCTGATTTTTTACTATATAATTAATCTAATATATAATACTTGGAATTATTAATTTTTAAAATTGTTCTTATTGATTTTAGATGTAAGAAATTTATATACTGATTATTATAATTGTTTTTCCAAAACAAACAATAAAGTGTCTTACTCTAAGAAAATCAGAATTTTTTGATAATTTCTAAATGATGGAATAAAGTATCATTTCCAAATGTGGTCAATACTTCTTGTTCTAACTTCTGACAAGAAATTGTTTAAATAACACTTTGTGATACAACGTGTAAAATAATATTTGCTTAATAACTTTCTAACTGGTGTCATAAACTGGAAATAGATAAAATTGATGTAATGTACTTGCCAAATTTGGAATTTCATGTTGAATTGCATATCATTCAATATTTGCTTGCTGTAACAAGATTACATTATTATATTCAGTGTTTAAATCTACCAATATTTTAATTACAAAGCCAGATATAATATTGCAACTAATAAGCTTTTATACAAAATGATACAGAAGCCAAAATTTAGTACTTGTTTTAACATTGAAATCATGGAAGAAACTACAATCATTTTTAAAACAATAATTGTAATGATATTATATTTATGCTAAATGAATTCCAGAGTCTAATGCCAAAACTCATGACATATTTGCACTAAAATTTATTGGAAACTTTTGTGGATATATTCATTATTTTCAGACAATTTTTAACTTTGTCAATATTATTAATATTAATAAAAAGTGGATAACATAATCTCATGTTGAAAGTTATTAAAGCCTACTTAAATAATTTCACACAAAAGAGTTATTGATCCAATGACTGCTTCTATCTGAGATGATATATTGGAGAAAATAAGCACTGAAATTGTCAAAGAATTTTATTTTTATGAGAGCAAGATGTGTACTTATCAAACAACAATAAGTGTTAGCAAGGACGTAGGGGAAATGGCACACTCATACATTGCTGGTGGGACTGTAAATTGGTGCAACCAATCTGGAAAGTATTATGGAAATTTCCTTTAACTTGGAATGCAACCACTATTAGATCCAGCTATCCCACTCCTCATTCTACACCCCAGGGACTTAAAAACAGCACACTATAGTAAGCAGCTACATCAGTGTTTACAGCAGCACAATCCACAATAGCTAAACTGTGGAACCAACCTAGATGCCCTTCAACAGATGAATGGATAAAAAAAAACTGTTGTATTTATACACAATGGAATATAACTCAGCATTAAGAGAGAATAAAATTATGGCATTTGCAGGTAAATTGATTATGTTAGAAAATATTATGCTAATCGAAGTAAGCCAATCCCCCAATACCAAAGGCTAGATGTTCTTTCTGATAAGTGGATGCTGACCCATAATGGGCAAGGGCATGGGGAGAGTGGAGGAGTTTTGGGAAAAGGGGAGGGAGGAAAGGGGAGTGGGCATGGTGGTAGAAAAGCTGGTAGAATGAGATGGACATTATTACCCTAGGTTCCTGTGTAACTGTAAGCATGGTGCAATGCTACATTGTGTACAATCAGAGAAATGAAAAGTTGTGCTGCAATTGTGTACGATGAATCAAAATGCATTCTGCTGTCATATATACCTAATTAGAATAAATAAATAAATAAATATACGTCTTTTGAAAATGTATTTAATAAAAACTTTAAATGACTTTTTGAATTCCTGACTATTATGAAGAATATTTCTAATTTATTCTGCTCAAGAATTTGGTTTGAATTTATACAGAGTGTTATAACAAGAGTTATACAAGAGTTATAACTCTTGTAGTAGGTATCATTAAGGTTCTTTATTAAATATTAATCCATCCATCAATCAAGGAAGATTGGTTTTTCTAATTTATACAAAAGCACTGAGTAGACTACTGCCAAATTTTTAGGTTTCCCCATCAAAACAATATTGACCATAGGTTTTTGAAAATACTCCTTGTAATTAAGGGAGTTTTATTCTATACTTATTTTGATAATGAGACAACATTAATTGAATTTCATATAATGTGTTTTCCATAGATGTTGATATAACCATGTGATCTTTTATTCCTAAATCCTTAATTTTTTTTGGGGGGGGCATTACATATTTTATTTTTAAATACTCAATTCATTGTGCTAATACCCTGTTTAGGAATTTTGCACCATGTCAAAATTAAGGTAGGCTTTTAGATATCTTTTTTAAAATTGTCACCATCTGTTTTCTGTTTTGGTTATACTAGACTTGCAGATCTGGTTGGAAAGGGATTCCTCTTCCATTACTTGAAAGATTTTGACTTAATCAATTCTGGAGGGAAAAGATCAAACTAATCTGCAAAATCATCTGGCCTTTGATATTTTCTTTGGGATAATACTATTTTAAAAATTAAATATCTCAATTTATTTGGTTAAAATATCTAGACTTCCTATCTTCTCATGATCAGTCTTTATATTTTGTAGTTTTCCAGGAATTTTCTTATTTTGTCCATGTTTAGATATATAGGCATTGAGGTAATCAAACTTCCTCCTGTTTTTATATTTTGCTTACAAAATTTATTGAGGCATAACTAGTTTTCAATGAATTTTGTGTATTTTAAGTATGCCATTTATGAATTTGGATACATATATTCACTCATGAAGCCATTACCATAGTCAAGATAATAAACATTTACCATGCTTTTCAAAGATTCATCCTGCTGCTGGGTGAACAGGTTGTTAATTTGGAAGAAAAAAAATTTTGGAATTTTGATTGGCATTGCACTGAATTACAGATCAATTTGAGGATAACTGTTATTTTAATCATATTATTTTTCATTCCATGAATATAATATAGCTCTCTATCTAGGTCTTCTTTTCTCAAGAAATTTTTATAGTTTTCAGTGTAAAAGTCTTGAAAATATTTTGTCAGATTTATTTCTAAATACTTAATGTTTAGTGATGTCATTTAATGGATTTTTTTACATTTTCTAGTTAGTGCTACTAGAATATAAGAAAACAACTGATTTTTGCTGAGTTTACTTGTTAATACTTCTGTGGTTTTATAGGTTCTTTGACATCTTCTTTGTATACAACTTTATCACCTGCAAATACCCATAGTTTTATTTCTTCTTTCTTAATTTTATGCCTTTTAAAATTGTCAAAAAGTATTACCAGAACTGTCCTCAGTATGTTAAAAGGACATTGCACAAGTGCACACTTTTTCCTTGTCCCCAGTTTCAGAGAGAAAGAGTTGGTTATTTACCATTACATGTAATGTTAACTGTAGGCTTATCATTTAGATTTAGATTCTTTCCATTCCTAATTTTCTGAGTGCTTTTTTCTTTTAACGTAAAAGGGTGTTGAATTTGTCTGTATCTATTGAAATATTCATATACATTTTCTCTTATTCTGTTGGTACGATGATTTACACTGGTAGCTTTATGAAGTTCATCAGATTTGTATTGTCTGGTAATTCATCCTTGTCCTAATATACTATCCACTATAGATAGAATATTGCATTTAATTTGTAACATTTTAAAAGGGTTTTTGCATCTATGTTTATGAGGAATATTTATCTCCAATTTTTTGGTGATGCTTTAGACAAGTTCTAATATTTAGTTTATGTCCCTTCCTCTTTTCTGTTTAGGTCTGAATTGGTAAATATACTATGGGCTCTTGAAAAGAATGCATATTCTACAGTTGATAGTTTAAGCATTCAATAAAAGTCTGTTAGATCAAGGTAGATAATGATATTGTTCAGATCTATCTTTACTGATTTCTCAACTAATTGTCCTGTCAATTGCTCGGAGAGCAGTGCTAATCTTCTGCTGGTGGCTCTAGAAATGTCTATTTCTCAATTTCTTTAATTTTGATCCTTATAATTTGGAGCTCTTATATTTAGCACACACATTTATAAATGTTCTCTTTTCCCAATAAATTGCAGCTTATGTGATCATAAAGTATTTTTAATCACTTGTATTACCCTTTATATTAATTTAATTTAATGTTCATACACTTACTCTAGTCTTCTTGTGTCTATAGGTATACTTGTTATGTATCTTAATATATATTTACTTTCAACTTATTCACATTTGTATGTTAAGACATGTCTTTCATAGGTAGTGTGCAATTGATTTTTTTCTATCCTTGCTGTGAATCTCTGCCTTTTAAGTAAAGTGTTTTAGACTGATAATTTTTAATGCAACTTTTTGGGCTGGGGATGTGGCTCAAGCGGTAACGCGCTCGCCTGGCATGCGTGCGGCCCGGGTTCGATCCTCAGCACCACATACAAACAAAGATGTTGTGTCTGCCAAAAACTAAAAAATAAATATTGAAAAATTCTCTCTCTCTCTCTCTCTCTCTCTCTCTCTCTCTCTCTCTCTCTCTCTCTCTCTCTCTCTCTCTCCCTCTCTCACTCTATCTTAAAAAAATTTTAATGCACCTTTTTACATAATTGGATTTAGGTTTATCATTTTATTTTTTTATTTGTCCCTTCTGTTTTATTTTCCCATGTTTCTCTGTTCTAATTTTTTTTGCATTATTTTAACATTTTCACTCTTTGATGTTAATGAATTGGTGGCCTCTTTATTTTGCTAAGACTTCTTTTTTGTATTACATTAAATCTGCATATCTAACTTCATAACTTTTTAGGTAATGTGATGCCTCCAATGTAATGCCTTCTCAAAATTACCTTTTTCTTTGGAGTCATTTGTGGTTCCATATAAATTTTTGGATATTTCTATTTATGTAAACAATGCCATTAGAAATTTGATAGGGATTGCTTTGAATCTATAGATCACTTTGGGTGGTATGGATATGAAAAATGAAGTTTGGCCTTATTTTTTAGTTGAATCTTCATTTTCTGTCTCTTTAATTTCTGGTTTTATATCCATTATTTGTTCCTTTCACTGTATTTATTGTATCTTTCTAAATATTAAAACTTTCAAAATTGAGAAAGTTAGCTAATTAATTTTAAGGCCTGCTTAGGTTAAAATTTAAGCACCTAAGCTATGAAATCCTCTTTAAGCACTATTTTTGTAGTACGGTATTTTAAAAATATGTAGTTGTACTTTTTTATTGCATGAAATATTTGGAAGTATGTTTTGAAATTTGCCAAATTAATGTTTTGTATGTTTTGTCTTTGTCTCTTTCTATGGCACTATGTTTCCCTCCTTTTGAATTATTTTTAATTAGTCAATGTAACTCTCCAAATGGTAAAATCAAAACAGTCTGTCACCTCATTCAGCATCAACCAGTATCTTGAGAAATCAAATGAAAGTACAAAGAAATAATAAAAAAATATGATCTCAGGCTTATCCTGTCATCTCAGCATATTAAAAAATGGGTATATTTGTGGTGGGTATATTTTTAGATAGAATTTAAGTATAAACAGTTAAAATACAATAGTGAATTATGAAGATATCTGTCCTTGGTTTCCCTAAGCCAGAGAAAGCAAAACAACACTCAAGTTAAATATTATGAAAAATTTCAGAATAAATAATTGTAGACTTTTAAAAATTATTTGCATGGGAGATTGTGTGAGACAACAAAGATGACTTATTTCAAATAAATATAATTAATAGGATGAAAAATCTACCTTTTGAGGTTGAGTTTTGTTTTGTAATTGTCAGTAGAAGGGACATCATCTTAAATATACTTTTTTTAAAATGTCTTAAGAAGGGAGAGTCAGTGTTACTCTGAAGTTTTACTCTCACATTGATGTATATGCACCCACAGATTCACTAAGGAATAAATGATAGTCTTGGGAGGAAGAAAACATCCTGTAAACATTTTGGTGGCTGTATTAGTCAGCTTTTGTCACTGTGATCAAAGTACCTGATATAATTTAAAAAGGAAATATTAATTTGGCTTATGTTTTCAGAAATTTCAGTCCATTGTCAGCCAGTTCCAACGCTTTGGGAGTGAGATGAGGCAGAATCATGGAAGAAGTCCATAGCAGAGGAAAGCTGGTTAGTTCATGGCAGCTAGGAAGGAGAGAGAGAGAGAGACAAAGGGACCAGGGACAGGATATAGTCCAAGGAGACACCTCCAGTGACTTACTTCTTCCAACCATTCCCCAAATGCCTACAGTTTCCAACTCTTTCCTGAAGTCCATTCAAAATATTAATCCATCATATGGATTAATCCACTGATGCAGTTAAAGCCCTCATGGGCCAATCACTTCCCAAAAGCCCCCCTCAGGACATTGCTGCTCTGGACACCATGTTTTCAGGACAGGAACTTTGGGGGGATATTTTAGATCTAAACCCTAATAGTTGATTTCTTCATATACATAAAGATTATTAGTTTCTTGAGACTTCTGACTATGGTCCTTTTCATATTAAAAAAAAGTCCTTTTCTTGTATTCATATTAAAGTAGGGCTCCTGGCATTGAGTATCATGGACCAGAACTGCAAAGGAAGGGATGGAATTGAGAAGAGGGAGATTGTTGTCCCAACACTGCTCTCCTATATTTGGGAGGACAGAACTTCTAAGCTCTGTACCAAATATTTGTAATATTCATCCCCAATAACACTCTGTGAATAGTCTCTGGCTTTATGTAGCTGCTGTGTCCTAGTAATCTGGGATCCCTGCCAGCACTAGCTTGGTTTAAATGAACAGGTTAGCCTCGACACTCAGGGGACAGCATAGCACTGAGCATATGTGCGGTCAGTAAAGCATGTTACTCAGTAAACCAGCAGCACCTGAAGGTGGAGAGCTTGTTATAACACAGAACTAAACAATGAGTAGAGAGAAAAATGCCAGGAATCACTGAAATATATAAATGTGTACTTCTATATCTATAGATTTCCTTCAATGCCTACATACATTTGGGAGATAAAAGAAAGCTGTTTTCTCTCCTTTTCCCTTGAAGACGAGGAAATGGGATCAGATGAATGGCTTCATCTATAATGTGAATGAAAGATGTGAATATATTTTTAGGGAAGAAGCATGTTTTTTCTCAAAGACGATTATGGTATCATTCATACAATGATACCAGAGAAGATGAATCAAATTTCCACTTAACATTCATTATATGTGTTAGGAATTACAGATTTGATCATCATCATCAGAATTTCCTGAAAATTGTAAATCTTTCAATGGATTGACACATGCAGTATGTGGTTATTTTAGACACCGTCTCTTATTTCCCTTCTCGTGCTCCTCCTCCACCTCTCTTTTAATAAAAGGAAAAGGACTTGTGGAAACAAATCTGAGTCACTTATACTCAGTAAGTGTGCCTGTTAGATACTTGATTATGAACACTTCTTCCATAAGGTCACATTGTGTGGTGTAGAGTAAACTTCCACAGGCAAAAATTTCTATGACCTTAGAATGTGAATATTTTCAAAAGTTCTGATTATGTAAAAATATTGTCTCTTATTTAAAGTCAGTTCATGTGTGATCACTGACAGCTTTGACAACCAGTCCAAGTGACAAACTCTGTTGCTTTTGCTATCTAGCACAGAGCTAAGCACACAGTAAGTGTTCACTCTCAATTTAAATGAAAGAGATTCTTATGTGAAAATATTTTTACCAAGGATGAGTTATATAAAAATGAAAACACCTAAGTTGTGTAAAAATATTGTGTAAAAAGTTGTATAAAAATTAAATGGATCAAATGAAAATATTTTTCTGTGAATTTAAGAAAGATCTAATGTTTATTAGCTTATCAGTCCATCAGCATTTATTTAGTACTGACTATAGAAACAAAAACATAAGATGTTTCATCCCAAGGATCTTTCAGTTTTGTTAACCTAAGCGAACATGTATTCTAACTTTTCATGTCTTTGTTTAATATATGTTACTGTTGAGGTGAGTAGGAGCATATCTAACATGTTAAAAACTAACAAAATTTATGTTCTAATTTGGAGGGTAACTTAGGTGACATAAGTAGAGGGAAAAATTGAATAAAAATAAAACATAAGGACTAATTGCAAAATTCTTGTGAAGTGAGAACAGAAGTTTGAAGAATTTCACTCAACACATACAGCATGTATCAACAATTTCTTGCCTAGTTGTAACATGCAAAACACTTTCTCACTGTCAATTAAAACAATCTTGTAGTCTAATAAGTGATCACACTAAAATTACAGATGAAGGAACTGATGCTTATCCTTGAGATGAGTCTGCAGTCCAAATCTGTTTCCTCCTGCCCACATCTGCAGAATATTGAGAAGGGAGTTGAGATGCATTACATTAGACTGCACATTGTGGTTTGTAATTCACAGCCAGGGCTCTTCCTTTTGGTCCATTCCCATCCATTCAGGTAATAAAGTATCATCATCTGTTGTAAAGTGTAACATGCACATCACCATTATTCTAATAAGTATGATTTCATTTTTGGTTTTCCTAATGGGTCTAAATGGGGAAAAAAATGTTTACCTACAGGACAAAAGGGGCTGAAAATCTATCTGACCCATAGTTTCTTGTCTTGGATTGGTTTAAAATAATAAAATAGTGGTTAAGCAGATTTTAATCTGCTCTAAAATCATCTTTTAATGTTCTTTACATCATTAAAATTCTTATTGGGATTAGCTTAGAGTCTTCATCTATCATTGTCTCTTTGGTTAAATGAAAAAATATTAGAGACTTACAGGACATTCATTCTTTCTCATTAAACCTCTTGTCTAAATATTTTAAACAAATAATTTAGTTATTGATCCAATTATTTGGAGATTATTTCTAATGGAGTCATTCAACTTTGCCTTAGTGAGTGATTTATGCAGATATTTTTCTTTAATTATGCTTCCAGGCCTAAAGAGATTGTGCAGATTCTGATTCTTCTTGTTCTTTGTCAAAAGCATTCCAGTTACTTACAGATGTAGCTACAAAAGGATGAAGGCTGCACCCTCATGCACACATGGTGTTTTGAGAGTGATATTTACTTATTATTTCTTTCAATAAATATTAATTGAACACCAGACAGTGGGATAGATTCTAGAGACACAATGGAAGAAACATGTTTTTCATTTTAATTGCTTATTATTGCTTATCATTAATGGGTTTTACACCCACTAGAATGTGAACTTCATGAAATCAGAGTCTTTTTGCATTGTTCATTGCTGCCTCTAGCACCTAGGATAATGCCTTGCACATAGTTGTTGCTCATTATGTAGCAAATGGATGAACAAATTGAGTAATACAAGCTACACGAGTAGAAGAGATAATAAAAAACAAACATTAACAAATAATATGAGACTATTTTCAAGTTGCACAATTTCTAAGAGGAAAAGAATCCCTCATTGCTGACCAAGAATGATGGAGAAAGAAATTTTAAAAATAGGATGGTCAGGAAATATCACCTCCTAGAAGGTGGTATTTCAGTGAAGAATGAAGGTCTCAGAAGAGAAGGAATGGGAATGAGCCAGCCCTGGAAGCCAATAGAAGGGAGTCTTCTGCCAGGAAACAGCCTTCCCAGAGCCCTGAAGAGATGAGCTTGGCCTGCTAACAGAACTGAAAGGGGCTGAGT
Organism: Ictidomys tridecemlineatus; assembly: GCF_052094955.1. Lineage (NCBI taxonomy): Eukaryota > Metazoa > Chordata > Mammalia > Rodentia > Sciuridae > Ictidomys > Ictidomys tridecemlineatus. The sequence continues at coordinate 81,723,477 of NC_135485.1, read as the reverse complement.
AGCTGGGACACAGGGGCAAAGTGACATGGTATGTGACAGGTTATTTAGGGCTTGTCCCCATGGGCCAGGTGAGAACAGTGGCTTCCATGCTGTGGGCACAAGAGTGCAGAGATGATTACTGGCTGCCAGCCCACTATATGTTCTCTTTGCTTCCTTACTGAAAAAAATTCTTATTTTGTTGAGGACAGCAATTTTATGAAAAAATGAGCCAACAAGCAGAACTCACAGTGATCCCCTGCCTCCTTGCATGCAAGAGAGCTCTGTGGTTTATTTCCATCCAGTAGCAGGGGAAATATATTTGAGTGAAGCTTGCAAAAGGTACAACTGTGACTGTTCCTTTGCCTTTGGCCCTTTTCTGCTGCCTTGAATTCAAGGAATTGTAGAGAAGCCTATCTTGTCACCCTTGAGTCCTGAGTCAGTCGAGGCACCCCTCTGATAGACAGCTTTCCATCACTAAAACCAAGTGCATCATTTCCAGGTTTTCAGTCACTGCTATGACAAATCTTCCCAGTCTGGCGTATTGTTTCAGAGGTGTCAGCTCAAAGTCAAGTAGACTCATCACTATGGCTTGGGGTGAGGCAGAGCAACCTGGCAGGAGTGTGTTGTGGAGGATAGCTGCTCAGCTCATGGTAGCTAGGACCTAGCAAGAGGTGGAGGAAGGGACTGGAGACAGATGTAGCCCCAAGAACATGCCCAAAGACCCTCTCCCTTTAGCTAGGTTCCACCTCCTAGTTTCCACCACCTCCTAATGGTCCATTCAGCTATGAATTCCTCAGTGGATTATTAATCCACTCATGGGTCAGAGCCCTCATGATCTATTCACCTCCCCCCACCCAAATTTCCATCTCTGAACATTACTGTGGATAGGGACCAAACATTGAACACATGAGCCCTTGGGTGACATTTCAGATCCAAATTATAACACTCCTAACTTCAGGTTGTCCTGTAATATAAGAAAATATACCAAATCAGTCAGATTTGTATCTTGCTTATAGTTTAATGCACTCCTGATTGATACAGTGACATAAGGAATGAGAAAATTGCCAATTCAAAGGAATACACTGACTCTACATTAAAGAAAGGAAAGGCTAGAACTAAATAAAAGCTCTTTTTTTTTCTTTATTTAGGAATAGAATGAGTTTTGAATGAATAGACATCTTGGTTCTTTGAATTTCCTGACTACTGCTTCATCAGGGTTAAAAATGAAAGGCTTTGACTACGTGACCTCCAATGTTCCCTTCAGTTCTCCAAGTCTATGCATTCCATAATAATAGTTCTATTCTTTTCCTAAGTTTGGAAGTTAGAGAAAAGGTGAGGACATTGATTCCTGGATGTGAAGCAGGGAGTACATGAACTCGGTTTTCTCCATAAAATCAATGCAAGTTGAATAGAAAAATCACCCAGAGCCAGTGAGGGTCATGTTGAAGTTGTGTGGCATGAATTATTCATGGGTTCTGGTGTGATGGTCTGGTTTTCTTTCAGAAGTGCTCTTTAAGGAAGATTGAAAATGGAGGGGTGAATAGTGTAGGGACCATCCAATAAACTTGGATAAAAAGTTAAAGTGCAGAGTGGAAGTGTGTGCCTACCACAAAAATGAGTAAGAAGTACCCATGTATCTGAGGAGCATCTAAAGTGTTCTAAAAATAAGTAGACTCTTTTGTGAGTTTCTAGTTTTAATGGGTTTCTCCATTTATTCAAGTTGTTTTACTTGTCAACACATACTTGGGTACAAGTTCATGTAGGTTATTTGTCTTATAAAATCTTCCTATTCCATAATTATTTTTATATTGTCTAGCTAATGACTTTTCATGAGAATAAATTCTTAATATAATTTGGTTTATGAAACCTTTTATTTCTAGTTAATATTTTTTTTTTAAGAGCTTGCCTACACTTTTAGAATGAAGATATGTTTCATTTAGATGCCAGGTTATGGAAATTTTATCATTTTATATTTTGAAATTATATCTATAAAATCAACCTGTAATTTATTTCTGTGTATGTAAATGTCCTTTTATTCTGAAGTTGACTAAGAGTTTACTTTTGTTTCTGTTTAACAAGAAGGGCAGTTGAAATTTATCAAATATTTTTTTAGCATCTTTTGAGATGGTAATATTTTCTTCTGATTTGTTTTTGTTTTTGTTTTTTTGGTTCTGAGCTCTTGGGCTCTACCACTGAATTTTATCCCCATCCCTTTCCCATTTTTTTGTTTTGAGACAGGGTCTCCCTACGATGCCTGGAACTTGTGATGCTCTTTCCTCAGTCTCCTGAGTTGCTGAGATTACAGGCATGTACCATCATGCCCAGCAACATTTCTTTTTATCTCATAATATGGAAAATCATGTTTTTATTTTTGTAAAATAAAAACATTACTCCTGGAGCAAAGCCAATCTTTGACATACTCATAATTTTTATGTGGAAGGATTTGGTATTTTCTTTAATATTCCTAATACGTTCATGGTACCTTTGGTGTTCAGATTGTGCTTAATCTTTTAAGTAGTTCCATCTTTGTTCTTCTGGAAAGAATTTGTGCAGGAGCTGAATTTCTTCTTCTGAAAGGCTGGTAGAATTCTGTGGTTAAAACCATTTTGGCCTTCAGTTTTCTTTGTGGAAGTTTTATAATTATAGATTCAATGTTTCCTATAGATATTAAATTTTCATATTTTTCTATTCATTTTATTCTAGATTTTGTAAAACATGTTTTCTTAGAATTTTTCCATTTCATGAAATTTTCAAGTTTATTGGTATACTTAGTATCTTAATATCTTCTTAATATCAAAGACTGGAGATATTTACCTTCCTATGTTTTATTTTTTTTTATTTTTTTGGGTGCTAGGGATTTAACCCAGGACTTTGCACATGCTGGGTGAGTGCTGTATTATAAATCCAGTGCAAGATATTTTTTTAGTACAGTAAGCATCTATAAATATGCTTCAAATTTTTTGAATGAATATTTTCAGAGTAGGTGATGTATATGAGGAAATTTGCATTATCCTAAGTGTAATGGTTATGTTTCAAATTGAGTGATCATTCCATGACAATATGATGAACACACCAATGCTTCAATAGGTTTGTTTGAGCATAAAATAATAAGATTTGTACCTAGTATCCAGTTGAAGGCAGGTAGATAGCCCAGTAGTATGGGCAAGAACACACATCCTTGTTTTCTTCTGCAACCAACGAATCAATGAACAAGCAAATGATGTTCTCAGCATTGTGTGGAAGGAGGTAGGAGCTGTTCTGAGTTCGAAGCTGAGAGTTGGCATCTATTACATATCATTCCTGTATCCACTCCCTTGAACCTTGCTCTTGCCATTTGTCCCTCCCTGCCTCAGGACACCCTTACTCTGGAACTGACCCATTCAGTGTGGATAGGAAGTAAACCCATCTTCTGGCCATCCGCCTCCATCCTGCAACTCTGCTGGGTTCCTGCAATCATTCCTACCTTATATCTCCTACACTGGCAGGTAAAACTGCTCTCAGCTTTCTATATGATCTCTGAATATATTTTGAAAAGAACCATTTCTATGTGCTTAAAAAAATCAAATTGTGTAATTTTTTTTCTGTGTGACAGCAAACAGTTTTATTTTTCCTCCTAGTAAGTTAAATATTCACTTTCAACTTCTATTTAAATAAGTGTCCTCTTCCTTTGTGGAAAGATAATCTTAGACCTATTCTCCTTACAAATAATGACAATTAATGTATTTGAAATTAGGCATCCTCCTTCCTGGTGTAATAAGCTCAGACAGTAGACCAACCCACAATCTGAAACTCCCATGAATCACATTTACTTGTTGAATTAAGTACTGAGCTCAATAATTGTTTCTCTATAATCAAATTGTGAATAGAATCATCATGTAAAATAAAGAATAAAATAAAACAAAACTTTAAAAATATCTCATCAAATTACTGAAGATTCCTGGTGAACCTTAAATGACATGGTTGAAGGGACAACATCATGGCCATCACCCGCAACACATTTTGGTACTTCTCCGGTCCTGAGTATATTATGGCCATTGTCTACTTTTTAATATTTCCTAATTATATACTTGGATGCATCTGTAATTTTCAATATGTTTCTTTAGCAGCTCAGAGAACTTTTTTATATTTTGAGGATTTGTGAGCACATATATTTTAAACCGGCAATTGTACACCTTTATCATCTCCCCACCATAAATATTAGATGCTATAATTAAAGAAAGGCATGAAACAAGGGTACAAAATAGATGGTATGTCTCCCAAAAGTACAATTTTGAAAGAAAAAAAAAATCCTTGTAAAGCAAAGGGAATGTGCTCTGTGATTATGTGCTCTGGGGCAGTTACACAGCAAGCATGATGGGATTACAAATTTGCCACCTCTGTAGGAAAGAGATGCCTATTAAGAGAAACCAGCTATTCAGAAAAAAATCCTATGCCTGGAGAAGTGAAAGGATGTCTTAATTTAGCTCTGGGCCACATTTATTAAAGCTGAAATTTTTTTTCAGAACTATCATCTCTGTTCAATTAATAACATTTCTGTGAAATTATGCAATTTACCAAGGAAATATTAAGAATAGTTCATCTAAAGTCAAATCAATTTCTATTACTTAACACCTTTCTTTCCCTCACATGATGCCTATAGGCTTTCTAACTTGCTTTTTTTCACTCAGGTCTATGAAAGGAAGAAGTATTGTAATGGTGGTAGGAAATGTTTGTGCTTACCTCTTTGGGATGTCCAACTGACTGAAAAATATCATTAAAAGACTCCTTCCTCACTGAGCATTGAGGAGAGGGGAACTAACTGCCTTTAGCATTCATTAAGCATCCAATCTCTACTTTTCCTAATTGGTAACTGACATGGTTTAGATATGAGGTGTCCCCCAAAAGCTCATTGTAAGACAAGATACAAGAGAGTTTAGAGGTGATGATTGAGGTAGGAGAGAGCTTTAACCTAATCAGTGTATTAATCCACTAATAGGGATTAACTGGCTGGTAACTTTAGGCAGGTAGGATGTGGCTGGAGCAAGAAGGTTACTGGGGGTGTGCCTTTGGGGTATATATTTTGTTGCTGATGAGTTGAGGTCACTCTCTCTCTGCTTCCTGGTGCCATGTTCTGAACTGTTTTTCTCTGTCACTTTTTTCTTCCCTGATGTTTTGCTCACCTTGGGTCCCAGGCAATGGAGTTAGCCATCTGTGGACTGAGGCCTCTGAAACTGTGAGCCACAAATAAACATTTCCTCCTCTAATTATGTTTGAGTTAACTTTTTTTTTTTTGGTTGCTGTGACCAAAAGACCAGACAAGAACCAAAACCTTTGTGTAAATATTTGGTGTCTTCCTGAATTTAAGAAAAATTGTATGACATCTTATGGATTATGGAGATAATTAACTCAAAAATTTAAAATGCATACCAGAATATGTAAGTTGCAAAATAAAGCATAATTATTTGAATCTCTTAAATATCTTCATTTCCAGAATGATCTCTATCATCTATTATAATAAGAGTGCTTTTGCTGAAGAACTATTAATGGACAGACAAAATGATCCACACCTTTCACACAGCATCACACAAGACAGAGGCTTCCTGTTGAAATTTGAGGCAAAACAATTAATGATTTCCAAAGAAGTATCATGGAGATACTCACAATATCACAGGAGTTCAGAGAATAAGCATTGAAAACAGGCAACTGACTCAGCCTTGGGTGTGGCTCATGTGTGTGCCTGTGTGTGCATGCACATATATACTCTTCCTAGGGAAGGAGACACTAAGTTGAAGAATTGAAATACTGGTTGAACATAATATGTTGGATAACACCAGAAATGGCATTCCAGACAAAGGGATCATCATGGACAAAGGCTTTTGAGGAATTACTAAGTTGTGCAGCATTTTCAAAGAGTGTCAGAGGACTGAGGTAGGTAGAGCTAGCTGAAGTCAGAAACACACACAGAGCACTAGTTGAGAAAGGCTCTGTGAGCAATGCCAAGAATTTTGAACTTTATCTTAACAAAGCAACAACAACAAAAACCTTGAAGAAGTTTTAGGAAAAGAATAACACTAGATGGAAGCTTTAGAGATCTTGATACCCAACCCTTTCAAGATAACCATTAGCTCAAGTGGTGTGAACATAGGTTTTTGACCTGAAAAGATCCTGAAAGTCAAGAATAGCCAGTTAAATGCTGTTAAATATCAGAATTGAAATTGTTTTCGTGAAAAGTGAAAGAATTTGATAATTTTTTAAAAATTTAAATAAATGAATAAAAGAATCTCTGAGGGTACCTTAACTAATTATCTCTCTTCTATAGACTTAATCTGGATTTAGAGAGAAGGCCTGATTCAAGCTTACATAATGCATTCCATGCCTCATTAGTATTGTCCCTGAAAAATACCCTGAAATAACCCAATTGTTTTTATTAGTCACACATTTGATTTGTCATAACACACATTTATTGAAATTTGTCAGGGTCCTAGGTGTTAGGACAACAAAGCTGAAGCTTTTTTTTAATCAAAACTCTGTCTTCACCCATGATTTCCTGTTATCTAGAACCTTACTTTTTATCATTGAATGGCATAGTCATCACATCAGGGTATTTCAGGAACTCTAATGCTCATTAAATATCTCATTGTATCAAATTTTAACTACTCAAAGTACTTGATATTATTTTCATGAGAATTTATCAATCTCTGTTTTAATTAATAAAGTAAACTTAAAGGGAAATATTTTATCAGTCATTTAAAAGTTGATCATAGTTTGCTCTCCATAGCATATCACTGGACATTCAACATTAGTTTCATTATCTTTAACATATCAAAATTTTATCTCTTTATTAGTGCATTTCAATTAAACATAATAGTTGGGGGTATTTTGACATATGCATAAAGTCATAAAACAGTTGTCTTCATTTTAACAAAGGGCAATTTACAACTCTGTGCATCAGTGGGTAAAAGCTTGTGGAATTTGGCTTTCCCATTTTAATATACACAGACTAGCATTGGTTTTCTTTTTATACATGAATCTCATTATTTTGGATTCCTTTTCCTCATAAAATTTTCATAACTGCTCTATAGACTCATATGCTGGACAGTGACTGGGATCCTTATAACAGTCCTTGGAAGAGAAATTTCAGTTTTCTTTCATTCACAGGCTAATTGTACTGATTAAAATTAAAAATGCTGTTAAATGAATAGACATGAAAAATGTGGAAAAATCAATTAAAAGTTAGAACAAAAGAATGCCTACTGTTGTTTTGACTCTTCTGTTGTAGATGCATGAGATCAAACAGAATGTTAATTTGTAGTTTCAAATTTACTTTAAAAACTAACACTTTTAAAGCATGATACTGAAAAAAATTATATAATTCCAATTTTTTAGATTGGTATGTTATCTTTATTTTGAAATACATTTAATATGATTAGAGTGTATATCATAAGATTATTGCCCCATTATTGTACATTTTTTAATGTTGAATGCTTAAATTTTGCACATTTCAGTAATTCTTTTGTACTCATCTTCTTTTCAAGTAAGAGAAGAGGAGAGAAACATTTAAATCTGTAAGAAGATCATATGGTACATTCTTAGTTTTCAATATCTGGCTCAATTTGAAGTGTTTTTTAGTTATGCCATTAAAGAAGCATTAAATACATTTTGTGAATTGAATGAAAGAGATCAAAGCTTTGAATACTTCTATGATGTCGTGGATATTTTCTTTTTGGTGGCATATCCTGATGGTCTACCTATGGACAAAGAGAGGAGCTGAGCACATACACCTCTGGGGTCACCATCCTTCCTAATCTGAGCTGGCCCACTGGCTCATAGCCACTTCTCTAAATATGAGTTTCTTGGAAGACTACCACATGGGGAGGGCTCAGAAATATTGAAAAGGAAACTGCCCTTTCATTAGAGCTACATCATGCATCTCTGGTGAGTGACTCTTTTTTCTCCTAACATTAACAATAATGAGGACAATTAACATTAACTAAGATCCTGTTAAGCCCCAGCCTTTGCTCACAGCTTTATAAGAGGTCACTTCTTCCAACTATGTGAAGAAGGTTTAGTGTCCATATTGGAGAGGTGAGGAAACAGGTTTATATAAAAATAAGGATTGGGCAACTTACCAAAAGCCACAAAAGGCATTGGTAGGCAGGGTTGTGGGTTTAAGCTCATAACCTCTGCCTTCAGGCACTTCTTGGGCTCATTGACAGCTTCTCTCTTGACCCCACTGTGCTAGTCTACACCCCATAATTTGGAAGAAGATCTGGGCTTTTCACACTGATGCCTTTCTCCTCCTCAGGTTTCTATTCTGGTACCTAAGGTCCTCATGGACTTTCCATTTCTATCATAACCTAATTTTAGGGGTTTGTATATCATCATTATGAAACATCTCTGTTTAGAGACTAAGACTTGACACACTTCTCTTAAAGAGAATGGTTAGAGGTGGAATCCCGCCAGCCAAGCCCACACTGACCCCCGGGCTGAGTACGGGAGTTTAGACGGGGAAGGAAGCGGTACAGTCCCATCCCCCACAGCGGACACTCCACCAAGGGAATCAGCAGTCAACATCTTGAACAGCTGAAATATCCACCGCCATTCTCTGACAGATCAACAACAAAACAGGTGTGTGGCACTCAGCCCATCCCCCATACATCGGGAACTCGCATAAATTCTCTCCTAGGCTTGCCGGGGGAGGGAGAATCAGAGTGAGCCTGCATAAAGACTAGGGGGGAACTAGAGGCACCTGACCCGCAACCCCCCCTACCCATCTGCAGCCAAAAGGAAACCTGTCTAGCTAGAGCTGGGGGAGGGGCAAGCAGGAAAAATCCAAAGGACAGAGTGCCTGGGATCCCAATTGCCAACTGTGGGACCCTGGAGATCCAGGCCCACTGATTCGTGCGGCCTGCCCTGCGGCTACAGAAGGCGTGGCGCCCCAGGGAAGCCATTAATTAGCAAGCAGGGAGAGGCGCGGCTGCGACCAGGTGGAATCCCACCAGCCAAGCCCGCACTGACCCCCGGGCTGAGTACGGGAGTTTAGACAGGGAAGGAAGCGGTACAGTCCTATCCCCCACAGCGGACACTCCACCAAGGGAATCAGCAGTCAGCATCTTGAACAGCTGAAATATCCACCGCCATTCTCCGACAGATCTCAACAACAAAACAGGTGTGTGGCACTCAGCCCATCCCCCATACATCGGGAACTCGCATAAAATCTCTCCTAGGCTTGCTGGGGGAGGGAGAATCAGAGTGAGCCTGCATAAAGACTAGGGGGGAACTAGAGGCACCTGACCTGCAACCCCCCCTACCCATCTGCAGCCAAAAGGAATCCTGTCTAGCTAGAGCTGGGGGTGGGGCAAGCAGGAAAAATTCAAAGGACAGAGTGCCTGGGATCCCAATTGCCAACTGTGGGACCCCAGAGATCCAGGCCCGCAGATTCGTGCGGCCTGCCCTGCGGCTACAGAAGGCTAGCAGGAGAAACCAGGAGGCTAGAGGCAAGGCCCTCGAGACTGGGCAGCTGGAAATTGCAGGCCCGCCGGCGACAGTTCACCCATTGCCCGCATAGCTGGGCGGTAGGAGAACACCCGGCCGCAGGTGACCGATCACCCGCCCGCGGCCTGTGATACTGGGCGGCTAGAGACCGCCTGCCTGCCGCGACTGGGAGCTGAAATCAAACAGTTACAGTCCAGTCACACCACCTCATCAGGACACCCAGGCAAGGAACTGGGGCCGGTCATAGCAAAGTAGTGTCGTCACTGGAGCTCGGACGTCGGATCTTCCTTCACAGTGGAATCCACGTCAGCAGGCATAGTTTAACAACACTAAGGAGAGGCATCAGAGTAATACAGAACCAAAACAAATCTATAGAAGAGAGTAGAAACACGACAATCAAATAGAGCTGGAAAGCAACGGGGACAACATGAGAAAACAAGGGAAAAAAGGAGTACAAACAATGCAAGACAACTTAATTCTACAAGAGGACATAGAAACATCAGAAGCAGGGATAGGGAAAGAACTCAAGGCATACTTAACTCAAATAGAAAGGAATATTAGAGAAGACATGAGACAGCAAGTCCAAGCAATAAAAATATATTTTGAAAATGAATTAAACAAACAAATTCAAATGGCAAAGAACGAGCTCTACCAGGAGATAGAGATCTTAAAAAAGAATCAAACTATAATCCTAGAATTGCAGGAAACTATAAACCAAATTAAAAACTCAAATGAGAATATTACAAATAGACTTGATCAAGTAGAAGTCAGAACATCAGATAATGAAGACAAGGTTTATCAACTTGAAAAGAGTATAGTCAACACAGAAAAGATGCTTAAATCCCATGAGCAATCTATTCAAGAGATATGGGATGTCATTAAAAAACCAAATTTGAGAGTCATCGGGATAGAAGAAGGCACAGAGATTCAAACCAAAGGAATGGACAGCATATTAAATGAAATAATTGTAGAAAACTTCCCAGAGATGAAAGATGGAATGGATTGCCAAATCCTGGAAGCCTACAGGACCCCAAACATTCAAAACTATAATAGACCAACTCCAAGACACATAATTATGAAGATAGCCAACATACAGGACAAGGAGAGAATATTAAAAGCTACCAGAGAAAAGAGACAGATTACATTCAGGGGTAAACCAATTAGGTTAACGACTGATTTCTCAGCACAGACTTTGAAAGCGAGAAGATCCTGGAACAATGTATTTCAAACGCTGAAAAATAATGGATTTCAACCAAGAATACTGTATCCAGCAAAATTGAGCTTCAGATTTGACAACAAAATTAAAATCTTTCACGATAAACAAAAGCTAAAAGAATTTGCAGCAAGAAAACCAGCACTGCAAAGCATTCTGAGCAATATACTACAAGAAGAGGAATTGAAAAATAGTGCCCAAAACTAACAACAAGAGGTATCTCAGTAAAGGAGGAGGAAAATAACCAAAAAAGTAAAACTAGCCAAACTAAAATAAATAAATAAAGAAGCATGACTGGAAGTACAAATCATATCTCAATTGTAACTTTAAATGTTAATGGCCTAAACTCACCAATCAAGAGACATAGGCTAGCAACCTGGATCAAAAAAACAAATCCAACAATATGCTGCCTTCAGGAGACTCATATGATAGGAAAAGACATACACAGGCTGAAGGTAAAAGGTTGGGAAAAATCATACCACTCACATGGCCCTCGGAAGCAAGCAGGAGTGGCCATACTCATATCAAATAAAATCAACTTCAAACCTAAGTTAATTAAGAAGGATAAAGAAGGACACTATATACTGTTAAAAGGGACCATCCACCAACAAGACATAACAATTATCAATTTGTATGCACCAAACAATGGAGCTGCAATCTACATAAAACAAACGCTCCTCAAGTTCAAGAGTCAAATAGACCATAACACAATAATTATGGGTGACTTCAACACACCGCTCTCGCCATTAGACAGATCCTCTAGACAAAAACTGAATAAAGAAACTATAGAACTCAACAGCACAATCAATAACCTAGACCTAACTGACATATATAGAATATACCAACCATCATCAAGTGGATACACGTTCTTCTCAGCAGCACATGGATCCTACTCAAAAATAGACCATATATTATGCCATAAGGCAAATCTTAGTAAATATAAAAGTGTGGAGATAATACCATGCACCATATCTGACCATAATGGAATGAAATTGGAAATCAATGATAAAAAAAGGAAGGAAAAATCCTACACCACATGGAAAATGAACAATATGTTATTGAATGATCAATGGGTTACAGAAGACATAAAGGAAGAGATAAAAAAATTCTTAGAGTCAAATGATAATACAGACACAACATACCGGAATCTATGGGACACAATGAAAGCAGTTTTAAGAGGGAAATTCATATCCTGGAGTTCTTTCATCAAAAAAAGAAAAAACCAACAAATAAATGAACTCACACTACACCTCAAAAACCTAGAAAAGGAAGAACAAAACAACAGCAATTGTAGTAGAAGACAAGAAATAATTAAAATGAGAGCAGAAATAAACGAAATTGAAACAAAAAAAACCATTGAAAAAATTGATAAAACTAAAAGTTGGTTCTTTGAAAAAATAAATAAGATAGACAAGCCCTTAGCTATGCTAACAAAAAGAAGAAGAGAGAGAAATCAAATTACTAATATACGGGATGAAAAAGGCAATATCACAACAGACACTACAGAAATACAGAAGATAATTAGAAAGTATTTTGAAACCCTATATTCTAATAAAATAGAAGATAGCGAGGATATCGATAAATTTCTTAAGGCATATGATTTGCCCAGATTGAGACAGGAAGACACACACAATTTAAACAGACCAATAACAAAGGAAGAAATAGAAGAAGCCATCAAAAGACTACCAACCAAGAAAAGCCCTGGACCTGATGGGTATACAGCGGAGTTCTACAAAACCTTCAAAGAAGAACTAATACCAATACTTTTCAAACTATTTCAAGAAATAGAAAAAGAAGGAGCTCTTCCAAATTCATTCTATGAGGCCAACATCACCCTGATCCCAAAACCAGACAAAGACACTTCAAAGAAAGAAAACTACAGACCAATATCTCTAATGAACTTGGATGCAAAAATTCTCAATAAAATTCTGGCGAATCGAATACAAAAACATATCAGAAAACTTGTGCACCATGATCAAGTAGGATTCATCCCTGGGATGCAAGGCTGGTTCAATATACGGAAATCAATACATGCTATTCACCACATCAATAGGCTTAAAGACAAGAACCATATGATCATCTCGATAGATGCAGAAAAAGCATTTGACAAAATACAACATCCCTTTATGTTCAAAACATTAGAAAAACTAGGGATATCAGGAACTTACCTCAACATTGTAAAAGCTATATATGCTAAACCTCAGGCTAGCATCATCCTAAACGGAGAAAAACTGAAGGCATTCCCTCTAAAATCTGGAACAAGACAGGGATGTCCTCTATCACCACTTCTATTCAATTTAGTTCTCGAAGTACTAGCCAGAGCAATTAGACAGACAAAAGAAATTAAAGGCATAAAAATAGGAAAAGAAGAAATTAAATTATCGCTATTTGCAGATGACATGATAATTTACTTAACAGACCCAAAAGGATCTACAAAGAAGCTGCTAGAGTTAATAAATGAATTCAGCAAAGTGGCAGGATATAAAATCAACACGCACAAATCAAAGGCATTCCTGTATATCAGCAACAAAACCTCTGAAATGGAAATAAGGAAAACCACTCCATTCACAATATCCTCAAAGAAAATAAGATACTTGGGAATCAACCTAACAAAAGAGGTGAAAGATTTATACAATGAAAACTACAGAACCTTAAAGAGAGAGATAGAAGAAGATCTCAGAAGATGGAAAAATGTACCCTGTTCATGGATAGGCAGAACTAACATCATCAAAATGGCGATATTACCCAAAGTTCTCTACAGGTTTAATGCGATGCCAATCAGAATCCCAAAGACATTTCTTGTAGAAATAGATAAAGCAATCATGAAATTCATATGGAAAAACAAAAGACCCAGAATAGCAAAAGCAATTCTAAGCAGGAAGTGTGAATCTGGAGGTATAGCGATACCAGAGCTCAAACTGTACTACAAAGCAATAGTAACAAAAACAGCATGGTACTGGTACCAAAACAGGCAGGTGGACCAATGGTACAGAATAGAGGACACAGAGACTAATCCACAAAGTTACAACTATCTTATATTTGATAAAGGGGCTAAAAGCATGCAATGGAGGAAGGATAGCATCTTCAACAAATGGTGCTGGGAAAATTGGAAATCCATATGCAACAAAATGAAATTGAATCCCTTTCTCTCGCCAGCCACAAAAGTCAACTCAAAATGGATCAAGGAGCTAGATATAAAAACAGAGACACTGCGTCTGATAGAAGGAAAAGTTGGCTACGATCTACATATTGTGGGGTCGGGCTCCAAATTCCTTAATAGAACGCCCGTAGCCCAAGAGTTAATGACAAGAATAAACAAATGGGACCTACTTAAACTAAAAAGTTTTTTCTCAGCAAGAGAAACAGTAAAAGAGGTAAATAGAGAGCCTACATCCTGGGAACAAATTTTTACCCCTCACACCTCAGATAGAGCCCTAATATCCAGAATGTACAAAGAACTCAAAAAATTAAACAATAAGATAACAAATAATCCAATCAACAAATGGGCCAAGGACCTGAACAGACACTTCTCAGAGGAGGACATACAATCAATCCACAAGCACATGAGAAAATGCTCACCATCTCTAGCAATCAGAGAAATGCAAATCAAAACCACCCTAAGATACCATTTCACTCCTGTAAGATTGGCAGCCATTATGAAGTCAAACAACAATAAGTGTTGGCGAGGATGTGGGGAAAAGGGCACACTTGTACACTGCTGGTGGGACTGCAAAATGGTGAGGCCAATTTGGAAATCAGTATGGAGATTCCTGGGAAAGCTGGGAATGGATCCACCATTTGACCCGAGCTATTGCCCTTCTTGGACTATTCCCTGAGGACCTTAAAAGAGCACACTATACTGATACGGCCACATCAATGATTATAGCAGCACAATTCACAATAGCTAGACTGTGGAACCAACCTAGATGCCCTTCAATAGATGAGTGGATAAAAAAATTGTGGCAGCTATACACAATGGAGTATTATGCAGCACTAAGAAACGACAAAATCATAGAATTTGCAGGGAAATGGATGGCATTAGAGCAGATTATGCTAAGTGAAGCTAGCCAAGCCCTAAAAAACAAATGTCAAATGTCTTCTTTGATATAAAGAGAGCCACTAAGAATAGAACAGGAAGGAAGAGCATGAGGAAAAGACTAACAGTAAACTAAGACAAATGGGGGGAGAGAAAGGAAGAGAGAAGGGAAAACATATGGAAATGGTAGGAGACCTTCAGTGATACACAAAATTATAAGAGGTTATGAGGGGCAAGGGGGAGGGGGGAAAAAAGGGGAGAGAATTGAACAACAGCAGAGGAGGTAGAGAGGGAAGATGGGAGGGGAGGGGAGGGGAGGGGGGATAGTAGGGGATAGGAAAGGTAGCAGAATACAACAGTCACTAATATGCCATTATGTAAAAATGTGAGTATGTAACAGAAGTGAGTCTGTATTATGTATTTGGGGAGTTCAAAACCCAATTGAGTCGAATGTATGAAAGATGATATGTCTTGAGCTCTGTAATGTTTTGAACAATCAATAAAAAAAAAAAAAAAAAGAGAATGGTTAGCTCACCTCCTGGACTGTATCACCACATTCTTTCCATCCCCTAGCTTTGTACATGATAGACCAAAATAGATATTTAGGCTATACATTATTTGTTTATATTTTATATAAAATGCTTTTTCAAAAATTTATTTTAATTAGGTATATATGATAGCAGAATGCATTATAATGCATAGTACACAATTGCAGCACAACTTTTCATTTCTCTGGTTGTATACGATATAGTGTCATACCATATGTGCAATCTTACATGTACCTAGGGTAATGATGTCCATCTCATTCCACCATCTCTCCTGTCCCCCTGCACTCTCCCCACCTTCCCTCCCCTTTGTCAATCAAAATTCCTCCATTTTCCCCATGCCTCCCAGCTCCCTGTTTTGGATCAACATCCACTTATCACAGAGAACATTAGGCCTTTGTTTATTTGGAATTGGCTTACTTCATTTAGCATTATATTCTCCAGCTCCATCCACTTACCTGCAAATTCCATGATTTTATTCTTTTTTTAATGCTGAATAATATTCCATTGTGTATACATACCACAATTTCTTTATCCATTCATCTATTGAAGGGCATCTAGGTTGCTTCCACAGTTCAGCTATTGTGAATTGAGCTGCTATGAATGTTGATGTGACTGCATTACTATAGTGTGCTGATTTAAAATCTTTTGGATATAGTCTGAGGAGTGGGATAGCTAGGTCAAATGGCCGTTTCATTCCAAGTTTTGTAAGGAATCTCCATACTGCTTTCCAGATTTGTTGCACTGTTTTGCAGTCCCACCAACAATGTATGAATGTACCTTTCTCCCTATATCCTCACCAACGTTTATTGTGGTCTGTGTTCTTGATAACTGCCATTCTGACTGGCATGAGATGAACTCTTAGAGTAGTTTTGATTTGCATTTCTCTAATTACTAGAGATGTTGAACATTTTTTCACATATTTGTCGATCAAATGTCTGTCCAGCTCCTTAGTCCATTTATTGATTTTTTTTTTTTTGGTGTTAAGATTTTTGAGTTCTATATATGTCCTGGAGATTAGTGCTCTATCTGATGTGTGTGTATGTGGCAAAAATGTGTGTGTGGCTCCGAAACTGTAGGCTCTCTGTTCATTTCATTGGTTGTTTCTTTTTCTGAGAAGAAGTTTTTTTAGCTTGAGTACTTCCCACTTATTGATTCTTTATTTTATTTCTTGTGCGTTAGGAGTCTTGTTAAGGAAGTCAGGGCCTAATCGACATGATGAAGATTTGGGATTACTTTTTCCCTCTATTAAGCACACGGTTTCTGTATTAATTCTTAAGTCCTTGATTCACTTTGGGTTGAATTTTGTGCATGGTGAGAGATAGGGGTTTATTTTCATTTTGCTGCATATGAATTTCCAATTCTCCTGCACCACTTATTGAAGAGGCTATATTTTCTCCAATGTATGTTTTTGGCACCTTTGTCTGACATGAGATAACTCTATTTATGTGGAGTTGTCTCTGTGTCTTATAAAGGAATACAAATATGAAAAGGAGAATTCAAACTATCATTATTTGCTGACAACATGATTCTATACTTAGAGGATCAAAAAAAAATTCCACCAGAAAACTTCTAGAATTAATTAATAATTCAGCAAAGTAGCAGGGTATAAAATCAATACCTATGAATCAAGTGCATTTATATACATCAGTGATGAACTCTCTGAAAGAGAAACTGGAAAACTACCTCATTCACAATAGCCTCAAAAAAAAATAAATACTAGGAATCAACTTAAAAAAAGAGGTGAAAGACCTCTACAATGAAAACTACAGAACACTAAAGAAAGAAAATGAAGAAGACATTAGAAGGCAGAAAGATCTCCCAGGCTCATGGATAGGCAAAATTAATATTGTCAAAATGGCCATATTACCCAAAGCACTATATATATTCAACGTGATACCAATTAATAATTCAATGTCATTTCTTAGAGAAATATAAAAAGCAATAATAAAATTCATTTGGAAAAATAAGAGACCCAGAATAGCCAAAGCAATTCTTAACAAGAAAAGTGAAGCAGGAGGCATCACAATACCAGAACTTAAACTATATAGCACAAAGCTATGGTAACAAAAATGGCATGGTATTGGCATCAAAATAGACATGTAGACCAATGGCACATAGTAGGGTATAAATTATTTGATCTCTTTATATACTTACCAAAATTGTCTTAGTCCATTCTATGCTTCTATTCTAGAACACCACAGACTGGGTGATAGATAATGAACAGAAATGTATTTGACTCATGTTTTGGAGGCTAGGAAAACCAAGATAAAGGGACCACATCTTTCTTTGTCATTTCATGGATAGCAGGGGCAGTGAGGGGCGACAGAATGAAACAGGGGTCCACAGAGAGAATTGGGTGGCAGAGAGTGGAAGCAAATCTCCATTTATTAAGAAGCTATTCCTGTAGTAAAGGCATTAATTCCTTCAGGACTTGCACACCTCTTCAGGGTCCTATGTCCTAATACATTTGCACTAAGGATCAGGTTCATAACACATTAACCTTGGGAGGACACTGGAGCACAGCAATAGTCAAGCTAAGTAGCTTATCCACCACCTCATATAGTTAACCATTTCATGTGGTAAGAACACTTGATCTACTTTCTTGGCAAATTTCAGACAAGTAATAAATTATTCTGAGTAGTCTCCATGTGGTACATTAGGCCTCTGGCATATATTCACTTGTAACTGAAGGTTTGCATCCTTTGACAGTATCTTGCCTTTCTCATACCCCAAGCCCTAACTCCTGGTAAACACCATTTTGCTCTCTGCGATAATTGCTATGGCAGGTTTTTTTTTTTTTTTTTTTTTAGATTCTTTACATTGATGAGATCATACAGTATTTGTCTTTCTGAGTCTGGTTTATGTCCAGGTTTGTTCATGCTGTAACAATTGGCAGGATTTCCTCCTTTTTAAGGGAAAATAATTTTCATAATTATGTGTGCCTATACATACATATGCATGCATTTTTTTATTTATGCATCTGTTAATGAACTTAAGTTACTTTCATAACTTGACTATTGTGAATAACTCCCCAATAAACATGGGGGTGTGGGTGTTGTATATTATAAGCTAGTGATTTATAACTTAGAGGTGGGATCACTGTATCATGTGGCACTTTCCTCCCTGAGACTTCTGGTGTAATTTCATGGGACTGTCAATAGACTGTGGTATATTGTTCCTACTTCACTGGTCCATAACATTCAGGGTGCTTTTCTATGCTCTATCTCCATCTCCTTTCTAAATTCTGATGTGATTCTCCATGGAAGGAAGGAAGCCCTTCACCACACAGAACATGAAGAAGTCACTGATTGAGTGAGCTGTATCTCCCTCAGGTCTAATCAAGCTGAAGGACTTAAAAAGAACTGTCATAAGCACATTTTTCCCACATGGAAGTGTTTGACTACTGGACAAGGATTCTTAAGAATTAATCATCAGGAACGACTCATCATACCCTTCCCTCACATCAGGCAGGGAGCTGCTTACATAGGATATAATTCCTGAGCAGCTGCAGCCTTTAAATGATTGACCTTCTCACTCAGGCATTGCTCAATTCATCCCAAGGGCTGAGATGTAAAACTTTGCCATGTTTACTTCTCTGTTTATGCTTCTCCTGTGGAAGCCAAATATTATGAGTCCCTTCTTGGATGCAGGAAAATATAAAATCAGAAATATGTTTCTTCCTTTAAAAAAGAATCTGTTTTAATTAAAGGAAAGCTAAGCAATTTCATGGAGAGAAAAAAATACTTGTCCATTCAGTTTCTGTCTTATAAATCCCTTCAGTGTGCTTATAGGAAAGTTAGACTCTAGGGATTGGGGTTGGGCTCAGGGGTAGAACAGTCACCCAGTACGTGTGAGGCAATGGGTTAATCCTCAGCATCACAAAAAACTAAAATAAATGTACTGTGTCCATCTATAACTAAAATAAATAAATAAATAATAATAAATACAAGAAAGCTAGACTTTCAACCCAGTAAAAAGACAAAAACCCCTCAAACTTGACTGTGTTCTGCCTCTGTGATGTTGATTTCTCTGTTGTGTTCAGCCTAAAGAGAAAAGGGCACACCTATTATCTCTATGCAGCAGCAATGAAATATCTTAAATGCAATCCTTGGCATTTGTCTTTTGAGCTTAGGAAACAAACTTCAGATGATTGAGGAAAGTTCTAGAACATGACAAGTGGGAAGAAGCAACAGTTTGCTATTAACTACATTTATGTTTAAAATACACAAAGAATCAATTGAAATGAACTTAGTGTCTTTTATCCTTAGCATACTCCAGAATAATGATCTTTATTTGGAATATACATAAAAGTCTTAGTAAAATTTCTAATATTTGGAATCAGCCTGAGCTTTAGTCTCTCTAGTCTTTCAAGCTTTAGGATAAGCTTGAAATACTTCCACAACTCAAATCCAAATAATATTATATAAGTTTGTCCATATTTTAATACAGACTTCCCAGTTCCAATAGTGTTTCACTTTGTAAAGATCCATAAGTCTCTGTTTCCTCCCAAATCCAGGCACCTTCCCTCATTTACATAGCTCCCAATTCCTCAGGATAAGTTGCTGCCCACAGGTAATCTTAGATTTGGGTACTTTGTTAAAGACTCAAGTTAAGGGAATAAGAGTGAACACTTTTTATGCGTCTCGCTGAGACTCCTGCAATCATATTATATAAGTAGCTAACTTAAAGAAAAACTGCAAGAAAATGTTGGTAATGCTGCTGCTGACATTAACACCAAACAAAAATGAAATGCAAACATAACATGCAAATATTGTGTGCCAGGAATTCTAGGAAGAGTTTTCTACCTGTCTTGGCATTTGAGAGTTACAAAGGGCACACTTGACTAAATTAGCAAGTCCTAGAGCAGGAGGCTTCTCTGTTTATGGGCTGTCATATCTCCAGATACAACACAGACCTCTGCTGAATACTTAGGTAGATAACTGTTGAAGAGTTGCTTTATGTTCACCCCTGCCTTATGGTGTGGAGATGGAGAATCCAAGAGGTTACAAGTTTCCCCAGAGGCATATGGTGTTCAGGGCAACTGGCTCATTTGCCTTCTTGCACTAATAGGTAAAAATAATTCTGGTTGTGTGGTAGATGCAAGTAAAATCAAAGGGGAGGAGGCCCTAGGGTTTTATAATATAAAGACACCAAAAGCTGACCTCAAGCACAGAGCTGGCACACATCTTTCTTACACAATAGTCTCAATAGTCTGAGCTCCTGCTCAGAGGACAAGAAATATCACATCACAAGAGTTTGAGGCTGATCATCAGGCATGAATTCAGTGGTAAGAGGACTTACTCCCTCTGTTGCTCTTGAAACTCCCAATAAGAGGGTGACTATGCTTTATTTGTCATCCAAGATCTCAACTAAGGAAAACTTGAATCTACCCATAGAAGGAAAATATTTTCTCAGCTACAAATTTTAAAATGTCTTCTCTTGTGGCTTCCCCAGACTGCATCAATAAGTGTAAAAATTTATTCCAGTGCAGTAGCTTGCTAGGTTTATTTTCTCCACACCTTAGATTGTGCTCTTGCTGGTGAGAAGTCAAGCTTCTAATAGCCTGAGAGTCTCCAATGTCCCCCTGGTGCCTCCCCAACCAACACTACAGAGAGACAATAAATAGCTTGCTTTCAAGTCTTTTGCCTCCTATGGAACACAACAACACTCTGGGAAAATGTCTTTTGAAAGTCATATGCTTTTGACAGAGATGCAGGTTGATTCTGGAGCCAAGACTTCCCCATGTAGAATTCAGCCTCAAAGAGAGATTCTTCACAGGTGTCCATGGGGAGTCTTGCTATGGCTATATTCTGACCAATATATGCTTCAGACGTTTGAGGGAGAACAGAAAATTTACAAGTGTTCTTCTTTGTCTTAAACTCCTTCTTATTTAAAGGAGAACTACTTCTCTCACGTATTCTATGGTTAGAAGATTAAAATGTGGAAATTTGTGGCTTTTCATAAAATGGATATCCAAGATATTAAACAAAACAAAACCTACCAACCAAACAAAAAACAAAAAGACTCTAAGTCACTGGAAACATTTATAAAATAAGAAAGACCAACTCTTCTTTGAATGTAGGAGGGGATGGAATTGAGCAGAGGAGATCCTTGGGTACTAAAAGATGGAGCTGGCAGAGAAGCAAATCCTGCTTCCAGCAAGTCCACAAGGAGGTTGTCTTGATTACCTAAGAGAAAAGCCAGGTTAGGTCTGGAGTTGGCACTGCCACAGCACTCTATTTTCTACCTGCTCAGCTTGTGTCTTTCAAGCTGTTCTCTTCTCTAGACTGACAGCTACATGTACAACCTTCCTGGACTGTAATTCATCCAGCTGATTTGGAGGGGTGGGCCCATGTCAGCCTCACTAAGTTCAGCTGACTGATTCACTTTCTCCAGGACGAAGTGAGGAGGGGTTAGTTGATAAGTCACCAGGTCTGCAGAATTCATGAAGGATAGTGTACAGTACGGCATAGAGAGATGATAGGAGCTCAAGAATTCCGAGACTTTCCTCATTAAAAAACAAACAAAAAACCCACAACAGATTAAAGATAGAAAATTCACCCTAGAGCATTGTCTATTTAAAAATGAATATTTATAAAATTTTAGGTAAATAATAAAGAAGTTTAGTGTTAGACTGAAGGGAGAAATGAATGCAGATCAATAAAAAAAAACTTTCAATATGGTAATTATTATAATGTTGAAGAATTTTTTATTACTCCTCAGATTCTAAAATAATTTCAACTATGTTTTTTTTTATTTTGGAAAAATTAAACTATAAAGAGAATCTAATTTAAATCATTTTTTAAATGTATATGGCCCCAAATCTTTATTGCCACCTGTTTCAGTGTCCCCATTTTCTGTTTAATAAGAGAATATCAAAGATTTGGCTGGAAGTATGATTGATTAGAGACAATTAAAAAGACAACAGCCACAAAATGGGATTAATGTAGTCTCAGAAAGATCCTAAATGACCTCATGAAGCACTATTTTTTTTGTTACGCTCTGATATGGTTTTGGAGTACCTAAATAAATTTAGGAATTTATTTTATGTTATTTATCTTTGATATTTGGATTTTAATTCATTCTGGTGTAGTTCAATTCAGTATTTAGTGAGATGACTACAGGCTTCCACATGTAGCCAAGAGGGAGTAATAAAGACTAAGTTCACCCTCCCTCACACAACAACCAGGAAAAGCAAGCACAATGCAGAAAATGATGCTTTTTGAGGCAATGCCAAGCAGTGTTTCTGAGAGATGGAACAAGTAAGATGAGCCTGCATCTGTCCAGGCTTACTGTGGGAGGGGGGGAAACTCCAGGTGCTGGCAGAGCGGGGAGCCCAGGAAACCTGGAGTCCTTCTGGTTGAGAAGATGGATGTGGTGGGACAGAGAGGGAGAGGGAGCACTTGAGATTTACAGAGGTCTCCTCATTTGTTCTGGCTAAGAAGACACTGCCCAAGGCCAGGGAACAACCATCCAAAGGGGTAGAGACATGCTCTCACTGAGGAGGAACCAGGAGCATACAGCGCAGTTCCCATTGGTCAAAACAGAAAGCTTTATGAGGTACCAGGAGCTGTACAGGATACTCAGGAGTGTCTTGCATCAGTGGGGTGTTTTGATCATTGAGAAATCGCTGCTCTTGTCCCACCCAACAAATCTTGAAGGTATGATCTGAAAGGATCAACCTGCTTCCAGGTAAAATAATCCTGTTCCAGCTGAAACTCAAGAATAACACATCAGAATACAAAAAGACCCAGCACCCAATGAAGGAACATTCACAATGACTGGCATCCAGTCAAAAATTAGTATCTGTGCAAAGATACAGGGACACATGATCTATAAGAAGGGGAAGAGGGGCTGGGGTTATAGCTCAGTGGTAGAGCACTTGCCTTGCACACGTGGGGTCCTGGGTTCGATCCTAAGCACCATATATAAATAAATAAAAATAAAGATATTGTGTCCATCAACAACTGATATATATATATATATATATATATATATATATATATATATATATATATATATATATAAAGGGGAAGAATCAACTGGAACTGATGTAAATGTTAGGAAAGATAAATGTTACAATTAGCAGAGGAGGACATTAAAACAACTGTTACAAATTATTTCATCTGTTAAAATAGTTAGGTAAAGACATAAAGGACATTAAAAAGATTCCATGTTTAGTCAGTTGATTAAATTAGCATGTGGGCTGTCAAGAAAGCAAAAGGTGTGATGAATAAAATGGGAAGGCCGTTTACCTAGGGCGACCAGGGGCTGCAGAGGTAGAAGCTGTGTTTTAATGGAGGGGAAACAGAGATTGTGGACTTGAGGTCATGAGACTCCCAACAGAGCCTGTTTTTGGACGCTTCTCTATTTCTTTATAAGTTTACCGATCTATTATTTGTGTCATTGTACTTGGATGACATAAAGTCAGCTCTGCATCTGTGACCGCTTCATCTTCTAGGAATCGTCTGGTCAGAGCTGTAACTGTAAATCAGCATTTCTCAGCTAGGATCTGGATATTCTGTGGTGCATTCAGATGCATTTTGGACACATTCAAGTTCTCTGTATCAAAATCAGTGGTCTAGAATGTTTTTGCTGATCATTCTTTGTTGAATGAGTGAATTGTGTGAGTTATGGGGAAACAGTGTTTACGGGCTATGCACTTAAAACATTTTAAAAGATGGTACATTTTGTTATGTTTGTGATGTTAGGAGAATTTTGATGATTTTGCAGAATTTCTGGAAAATATACATAGAAGCTCTAATTTTCAGTTTCACAACTGGAATGGAAAAATTCAGAAAGAAATTACAAGGACATACTGGGAATTTTGTTTTTTCAGAGCAGTAGAGAACAGTTAAAATTAGATTACTAGAGTTATAGAATAGAATTTATTTCAGTACAAAATAAAAGCAACTTTGTTGCTCAAAATGTAAATGGGATAAAGCAAATATTTCATCCTTAAGACAAAAGAGAAAGAAATCAAATTTGATTTAGTTCAGACAATTGAATTTAGAGGAAACTCAGACACCATGGGTCCTCTAGCTTATTTCATATGATTTCTATTTATGCTGGGCAGGTATATAGTTAAGAGAGAAATTTGTTACCACCATTTTCAAGGTATTTCTCTTTTGAACAGCAGTTATTTGTGTCTGGGCCACATATTAAAATTGGGATCTTGGTTCTCTGTGCACAGAGATACTTAATTCTTGGTCTGATTTGTCAGAGCTGTTAGCAGTCACTAATTACTCTTGATAGTTGTTGGAACTGAACACAGAGCTAGATAGAAATAATTAACATTTCTAGACCGTATTTAGGAAAACAAATTTAAAGGCATGAAGTTCCAAATTGAAACACCTAGGAGGCCATAATTCTGTTTAACACAAAGAAAATATTGGGTTTCTATGAATTATTTTTCTTATATGAAATAAACCAGTGATATTCAAGTTATTCATACGTGGAGAAATGCTCAAGATCATTACAGCATGTTCAATCATTAAAGCTATGGAAGAAATGACATATCACAAGTATTTGATCTAATATTCAGTTTTCATTTGTATACCCCAATCCAACTCAGTTCTTAATTTACTATGGTATTAGAGATTTCTGGCTATATTTGCCTTTTTAAAAATCTATCTTTGCTCAGTGTCTAGTACTTTCACAAAAGAGAAGAATTGAACATTTTTATAGCTTTGTGACATTCCTTACCTCTTAGAGTTCAGTCATTTTGAATGTTTAAAGCCTATGCATTTGCATTCCACATCTGCACATCAAAGTGCTCATTTCATCACCCTGCTTCTCAGAATGGAGGAGAATAACCACACAAAATCAGTCATCTTTGAGTGCCAGCATTGCCACTGACTCCTAAGGGCAGGGAAAATGACTTCTGTCAAAAAAACTGCTGCAGGGGCAGGATCCCACTAAGGAGCTGGCTTCAGATTTGGGGAGTCTTTTAATAGATCACTTTTTCTTCTGCAAATATTCACCTGTGACTTTAGTCTGGCAAGAATTTGGAGACAGACCATGAGTGATTCTAGTCTCTTCTGTGTACCTAGTGATCTAAATACTGGGTTGTGTGGCACGCGTACCTTTACAGCTAGGTGGTGAGTCTTACAGCTGTGTCAGCAAGAGAGCTTTGCAGAGCCACATGGAGGCCATTTTGGAAAATATCACTGGCTCATTGAGTGGGTAAACAGAGCTTTTCTTCCTCGGGGGAAATTAAATGGTTCTGGGTGGAGAGATCTATTTATCCAAGATAAGCCCAGAAATGTAGGCTAGAGGGAGGAGGTCATATAGAGAAAAGTTTTTAGCTCTGAGGAAACTGGAGACCAAAGAGAAGGCCTCTGGAATGGCCAGGGGGAGTAGGTCAGTTCCAAAGGGCAATAGAAAACAAGAATTAGGGCTGACTCATGGATGGCACAGCCAAGCAGGAGGCCTGAAGAGACCCCCCAGCTCTTGACAGGAATACTAATGTTTGTTCTGACCTGTGATTCCTCCAATTCATCACCTCTATCTTTGCTTCATTTGAGCAGTTATTCCAATATATTTCTTAGTTCTAGAATTTCCTGAATTTCTACTGTGATTGCTTGCTTACTTATATACACACAATTACATTCTTTTCTAGGTTAGAACAGATGATTACTATTTGAGAGAGAAGTAACAATGACATCTCACAGCTATAATATGTTTTTATCCTTTCCAAACTGTTTTGGATTCATTGGTTATTAGAATAGTTGAATCTTACAACAAACCAGGAGATATGTTGTAGAATTATTAGGCTTTATATTGGATTAAAAAGGGAAAAGCAACTGAAAAATAGTGGGTAAGGAAGAGAAATAGGTGAACATATGGTGAATAGCAAGTAAGTTTAGGTAACTAATACTATAGGATATTAGATATTTAATGGAAAAGATTGAATAACTATGAAGAGTTTTCATGTATGTTTCTTTGATCATGTGGGTGTGACTATTCAAGTTCTCAGGGAATTTCTACACACTGATTTTCTCTGCCTGAGAGCTGTTTTCTTTTGTATTTTCTGTGGCTATATTTTGATCTTGTATTCTCAAATAATACAGCACGATTCCTAGTGTCAATATGGGCTTTGGGGATACCTTGAGGTAAGGTCCTGAAGTGATTAAAAAGGAAGAAGGCATAAAAAATGTAGAAGGCACTTCACAAATAAATTAATAACCAGTCTCATTCAGCCCCTCAGAAAGTAGTAAGAATAATGATAACAGAACAAGGTATCAGAGCCCTGTTGCCTTGTATCCTTCATTTCTAACACTGAATTTTGTAGCGTGATGGATTTCTGTTGAACTATCTTATCCATAAGATCACATTTGGGACTATGCTTTCCTTTTAAACCTAATGACCTATAATAGTCTCCAAATTGTTCATAGAATTGTGGCAGATGATGTTTGTAGAAAAGATAGTCAAAGTCAAACTATTTAAGATGCATACCTTTCTCAAAACAATTATGATAGTGTTAAATAAAATCTTATGCTCATTTTAAAATAGAAAATTACAGACACTTTATTGAGTCTACCTCAAATGATGAATCAATATATTGCAATATCTATAAATTCTAAAATCAAATGGGGGCAACGTTGTAAACAATTTCCCAGATTTTATTTAAATTATGACAATGTTTTCTTCAGAGGTATTTCTATATGTTAGAAAATCACTTCTCAAGAGACAAAAGTTGAATTATAGGACTCATATTTTTTAGTGTAAAGAGGTGATTTGAGATGCTGGTTTGTTTTGCAATGGTTAAAAAAATCCAGTGTCATTTGATGCACAGATTTGCTATATTTTTTTTAAATTAAAAAATTATAGTTTTTTTTCTCCTAGCAAAGCAAATGTGCTACCATAAATTGCAGTAGAGGGTGAAGAGCTGATGTCCCTGGTAAAAGCTAATGAATCAAACTTGCTATGAAAACATTTCTCTTTTATAAGATCATTAGAAATAGATCCCATTCATTTAACAAGTATTCACTGAGTGATTAGTGAATGATTTTCACTGTGCTAGATCACAGCAAAGGAGTTCACGATACCTTTGCTATCTTTTCTAAGAAGCATTTTGAAAATATTTTAGATGTGACAATGTATTTGCTCCAAATAGTTTATTTGATATAAATCTGTCCAACTGTATGATATAAACAAAAGTTCAACAAGGAGTAAGTTATTGTTGGGAAAGCAGAACAATGGTGTTTTGAAGAGACCACTGGCTCAAGAAGTGAGTGGATTGGGGATGAGGATGAAAAAAATGGCATTTTAAGCATTGAGAGCTTCCTCTGCAGAGGTCTACAGATGCTGGTGTGGATGGTGTGTGTTGAGATGCTGCTGCAGAGGGAGGAATTTGGCATTTGGCGCTTGTGTTAAAGTATGTTGGGAATTTGTAGGAGGTAAGGCCAAATCACTGAGAGCTGTGAATGACAGGGGATCTAGAATGTAATTCAGACACAGGGAGTCACTAACCCCATCTGAGAATTTGAAATTAGCATTTAAAAAAGATGAACCTGAAAGAAGAAATAACATATAATTTGGATATGATAGAAAAAAAAGTAATGTGTTGTCCAAGAGATTTCCTTGGTTATAATTTCCATTTAACACTTTACTACATATCAGAAAATCACTGAACTCTTCTGGGCTCCCAGAGAACCATCTATAAGATCTGTGTGAACATGAGAGAGCCTTATTAGAAGTATATTTTCTTTCAAGTTTAATTCTGTCTCAACTTGGCTAGAAAGACCAATTACAGAATTATATTATTAAGCCAAATGTGAATGGTGGTCTGGAAAAACTAATTGATTTATCTTAAAAAAAAAGGAAAAAAGGATCAGAGAGGGACTCATTTTTAAATCTATTTATTTATTTATTTATTTATTTATTTATTTATTTATTTATTTGATCCTGGAATTGAACCCAGGGATGTTTAACCACTGAGCCACATCCATAGCCCATTTTTATGTTTTGTGTAGAGATAGGGCCTCTCTGAGTTACTAAGTGTCTCCCTGAATTGCTGAGGCTGGTTTTGAATTCAGAGTCCTCCTGCTTCACCCTCCTGACCTGCTGGGATTACAGGCATGTGCCAGTGCACCTGGTGAACTTGTTTACTTTAAAGAACCACACACACACACAAAGGTCTAGCTAAGAGAGATCTGGTGTGAAATAATTAGAGATGTCCCTGCTTGTGGATACATTCACTATGATCTGATGCTAAGATATCCAATTCTATGACAGAATGTGATGAGTCAATGGTATTTATTGCTGAGTTTATCTTCAGGTTATATTCTTTCCTAAGTATTCTGCTTTCTCTTATGCCAGTTGCCTCTCTATTACCCCATGCTATTACCTACCATAGATAACACTGTGCTTACCCAGTTCTCTCCATCATTTTGCATATAGTCACATGGGTTACTGATACAGACTGTGAGAAATTGATAAGAAAATTAGGAATACTAAGAGAGTACATTAGAAATATTAGAAAACTTGGCTAGTTTAAGTCAAGTTAGTTTCCTACTTTGCAGGAAATTTCATAGTCTTTATGTAAGAGATTGAGGAAAGTAAAGAGAAAGAAGTCAGTCACTTCATATGCCATCCATGGACCCACAAAATTTTCCACAATAGACCAGGAGAATTGGGTGATGAGATAAGATAAAGTTTATGAAATTGGGGTGGGGTCATAAATTTAATTCGGTATCTATGCTATATAAAAAGGGCTGGTGGACGTGGTCCTCTGGCCAAAATTTTTAGAAGTTATAACTTTAAGGTGATTCTTCCTTAATAGGTACAGAAAGGGCTTCAAGGGGCTCTGCCAATAATCTTAGAAACCTGTGAGGTGGGTAGACTTGCCCTCCATTCCCATTTCACCCACCCTTGAAAACCAAATGGTCACTTCCTTAATGAGTAAATGTCAGCATTTGTGAATAAACCTAACCCTGGGCCTGGTTGGTGCCACAGAGCTCACCTGCAGCCCTCACCACGTCTACTGATCTTTATTTTATAGAAAATATTTGATGATACTGTCCTTGCTCAAAACATGTAATTGGCTCTTCATTATCTGTACATCAAGCACAAAGCCCTTCACAAACATGTGAATGATGTGGCTCTTGCTGACTGCTATAGTTTCAGCTCTTACTTCTTTGTTTTTTGCCCTCAGTTTACTCTATAATTGATCTTTTGAAATTCTTCAAACATAGAGTAGAGCCCTTTTGCCTTCATGTAGTCTCTTGTGCTTAGAACTTCCCTCCTTCACCTCCAAGCCTCTGTTGGCTCATGTCCAGTTCATCTTGAGTCTGGATTTCCCTCCCAGTGGGGGTCTTCTTGAGTCCCAAGTCCATACTTCTCCAAACCCATCACACTGATAGTTTTCCTGTTCAGTCAACACACATCTGTGACTCTCTTCTTTCCTGTCGGTCTTACTTCTCAGTCTCTAAACTCTAAGTCAGTCTCTCAGTCTCTAAACTCTAAGGTTGTTGTTTCACTATTTTCCTTGCCATTACAGTGGCCTTCTGGCTTCCATCAGAAAGGTGTTCCAAGGCCCTCGGGGGCACTTGAAACCATGGATAGTCCCAAATCCTGTATCTTCTCATACATTGTGGCCACATGCATTGCAGTTAGAATGGGGGCAGCAAAACTAGCATGGATTTTGTTTCCCTTCTTCATGATTTCATAAAGAACTATGAAGATGCATTCTTATCATATGTCACATCTATAGTCCACTTGCTACAGGGCAGAGGGGTAGGTTGCCTGGGAAGCTTACAGAAGATCAATGACTGCTCCAAGGTGAGTACATTGGCAATACGCCTGAACTAGTAGCACCTCCATCTCTCTTGGTGTTTCACCAAGCAGCACCTCCATCCCTCACCACACTGTTCCAGGAAGGAGCACCTTCATCCTTCAAATGTTTTGTCCAGGGGTGGCTGGCTGGATGAGTGACACATATCCTTCCAGTAGTGCCCGCAGTTCTGCTCCAGTCACTACTGAGAGGGGGTTTTATATCGTAGGCTGCAGAAGCTGTGACATCAGCAGCAGTATTAGCTTGCTTGTATGACCAGCATTCTAAGGAGCAACTGTCCTGGCTTATATGCAAGAAAGAAAAGGAAGTGCTTTCTACTAATAACTGATGTCTTAGCTTTCAACGTGCATGAGATAAAGCCAGTGTCCTTTAAGATAATAGGTATCTGGACTTTACAGCTCACTTGCTCCCACTCTTTCCTTAATTTGGTTAGGTTTTGGGGAACAGATATGGAACATTCAGAAGCATGGTATTTTATTATGTTCCTTTTCTTTTAGGATAATATATCATAGATCTTAACAACCTAATCATAGTGATTTCTCTTTTTTTAGTGAGAACTTTTACCTTTTCACTTAAAGCAAGCACTTTATGGCTTCTCTTTGGCACATCCAAATTGCCAGCATCACCACTCTTGAATGTTGGGGCCATTACCAAATAAAATAAGTGTTACTTACATACACATGCCCTGACACTATGACTGTTAATCTGAAAATTGAGATAGCTACTAAGTGATTAATGGGTAGGTGATGCATAGAAAGAGGATACACTGAATAAAGGGACAATTCCTGCCCTGGATACAGTGGGGTTGGATGGTGTGAGATTTCATTATACTACTGAGAACAGCATATGATTTAAACTTATTCAATGTCTGTTTCTTGATTTTCTACATAACATTTTTGAACTGTGGTTGACCATGGGTAACTAGAATTGTAGAAAGTAAAGCCATAGATAAGTGGGAGCTACTGTATTTGGTATACAGTCAGCTCTCAGAAGACAAATAATAAATGAATAAATGGCTGAATACCTTATGCAAGGTACTGTCTCAGTTGTTTTACATATATAATATCATTAATCTTTCTATAACATAGTTGTTGTTCCTATTCCCAAAAATAAATTATCTCACTGGCTCAAGGTTGCATAGCTAACTCTTGCAGAACTGGATTTGAATATTATTTCTAATTTTAACATCTGTACACTTGTCAAAACATTGAACTTGTAACATTTAATATGGAAGACTGAATTACAGAAGTGTAACTGAGATTGTGTTTATAAATTAAATACTTTTTAGTTTATGCTTGGTGATTTAAAACAGAATTTTTTCATTATGGAAATGAAAAAAATATTATAGGACTAAGAAGTGTACTTTAGAAATTTTCACTGAACCATTGGAAATACTTAATGCCCTTTACACACATCTGCAATGCTTTCAAATCCTATGGGAGTCTCCAAGATGTCTTAAAAGATACTATTGCTTTCATATGATGAATCAATTCTTGTTCATGGTCAAGATAAATTACAGATGGGCATCTTCATTTTTTGTTCTTCTTACTGAAAGACAATATATATTAACCATCAGACAGTTAAAAAAGGTCATAATTTCTGTGTTTAGGTTGATATATTTCTAATCTCTTTATTTTCTACTGTAAATAAACCCCACCAACTTTCATTGAGATAATCTAGATGCTTTAGTGGAAGGGAGATTTTAAAAACTATAGTTGAAACTTCAATCTTATTGGTTCATTTTTCATAAGTTTTATTTTATCTTACATTATTAGAGATTGATATATGTAAGCCTCTTCAAGTAGTACTCTGAATTCAAACTTCATGCATTATCTGAAAAATAAGAATCTTGAGCTACATTGATGCTGCCTGACAGCCAGCAGTTCTGTTTGTCAGTGTTGCCAATTCTGCACTTCATTATTTGAAGATTTTATTGGACTTGCCCTTATTCATTTAGAAAAGAAACTTGAATGATAAGTTAAAAAAAGTAATAACTGTAGGTCTCATAAACTTCAAAAATTGGGACAAGATTGAAATAATTGGCTCTGTAAAAAATGGTGAATATTTAGCTTCAGTTGAGTATTCAGCTAAGTGTGTGCTCAATTATAAGGGAAAAGGACAAAATTAAAGAATATGTACAAGATTCTGGAAATAGACTGCCAAAATTGAGTATTAGAATTTTATTATATTTTTAAGTCTTATACAGATGGATGTATACCCGTAAGAAGTACAATTTTCACTTTGCTTTAGTAATTTTATTTTTTTTTTGACTGTATAAGAAATTGTAATTGAAAGTACCAGCTACTTGTATTGAATTTCTTTACCAGGAAAATTTTCTTATTTGGGGTTTTAGTAATTAGGAAAAAAAACTAATCACTTCTTTTAGATCATATATACAGTATATTCAGTAGCAATGTTCTGTTCAGACATATGATAAACACATCCATCTAGTATTCTGCAACATGCTAATTTTCTACTTTATTATTTTTGTTTCCATACGTATTGAAGCTATTCATGAGGGAGATATTCTAAATTAACTAAATTGCAGTAAAAAAATATTAAGAATAAAGTTCAGTTAGTAGAGTTCAGATATTTTGTTACTCCTTTGCTATAAGCATGTCTCAGTGGTCCTCACTTCGCTGAGTATAGCCTTACTGGATTCAGAACTGCTGTATATAGTGTTGGGTGGCTCCAGGCCCTTTGGTCAAGCATAGTTCCATTGTTTTTCCCTTTCTCTCAAATATCTTCATATAATTCACTCATTCAAGAAGAACTGAGATGAGTTTCTTTTGATTCAGTTCACTCTCCACATTCTTCAGAAAAAAAAATATTCTTGGAACATTATTTTCATCATGATGTTAGTTTGCTCAAAATAGTCCAACCCATTCCAAATCTCCAGGTCTGGATTTCAATAAATCCCATCAATTCCTCCCTCCTGGTTTCCTTCCTCACCTGCCTCATTTTGCATTATTCTCTTTGATTCATTAATGAAATCAAATTCATCTTCTTGGCATATTCACATAATGTTTCTGTTAATATTCAGAAGGCACAGAGGAGAGGAAAGAGGATTGAAGAAGGGAACAGTGGAGGGGAGAGAGGGGAGCAGAGGACAGAGGATGGGCAAAGGAGAGGGTACCTGGAAGAGGAGAGGCCAGGGAGGGCCTCTGCCTCTACATGTAGAATCTCATATAAATTTGAAGCCATCTCTCCTTCCAATGGAGACTGTCAACGCTGGTACACAGCTTCCTGAGGAAGCAGGTCTAGAAGACTCTTCCCTATTCTCCTCCCACTTTTTTTTCATTAAAAGTCTTGTTTTTCAGTGCAGTTCTGGGCAGCTGCCTTGGGGAGCATGAGTACATGGGGAAGATCTCTTCTTGACTAGGAGAAATAAGTGTTAGTTTGCCCTGCTTTCTGATGCTCCTGAGAAGCCAATTGTTCCTCCTGTGCCAGTTCTTCTTCCACAGAGAGTCAACATTGCCCTCCTGTGAACCCTGAATCCCATCTTCCCACATTTAATAACCCCCTAGCTCTGTGCCTGGGTCTTGTTGGCTTGGCCTCTGGGGCACTTGCTAGTCTTTCTCTGAGAGCTGTCAGCCCACTATTAAGTAGGAAGGCAAGGTGCCCCTTCCACTGAACTCTGTCAGACAAACTTCTTTTCCTCAGATGTGCAAATTGAGTATGCTTCCCTTGATGGAGGAGGTGGCAGGGAGCTAAGGTAAGGCTTACGGAACATTCAATTTTATAAAAGTTCTTTGAAACTGCTGAAATGGAGTTTTGCCCTTACTCTGAGTTGGGAACATTTTGTCCTTGTTTTAAACTCATACAGCCTTTCAAATTTATAATGGGAACACAATTAAATAAAAATATCAAAGCAACATCCTTATATAAAGGCAAAATGAGAAGTCACAACACTCTGAAACCTATGTCATAAATCTACAATTATATGATCATTTATGAAATTCTAAAACTGTAAAAAGAAATAAAAAGGAAAGAAAAATGAGTTATATTATTGCAGGGAAAATAAAGTGTTATATATAATCACCACTTTTCATGGGTCTTTCCCTGAATCTTAAGGTTGACTTCTCACAGGGGACAGGTTTGCTGAGGGAGAAATTCAACCCTGTGATGTCAGGTTCACATTGACTCTTTTTGAGTCTCAAGGGAATATTTTAAAAAAAAACTGTCAGAATAAAAGATTTTTCTCTGATAGCCCCTGGAGCTTAAAAATTTTTGCCAGATATGTTCTTAGTACATCAGGAGGTCCATCTCATGATATAACCCCTCTGGTTGGGTGTTTTAGGAAAAACTGTTGAGTTGAAGCCCTGATCATACCAGAGGGGTATGTTTTAGCATTTGTTCATTTCTATATATGTGTAATTGTTTCTAATTGCAAACAGTGGGAAAGGACAATGAGATAACTCGTTAAGTCCTCACAGAATCTGGGTTTTCTTAAAAAAATGTGTTAAAAAGACAATGCAACTATTAGGCTTTATCTTAATATAGAACATGCTGACCATGATTATGTCTCCTTTTCTTTCCTCAAGTGCACAGTAAATGTGCCTGGGTTCTTTGGAGCTGGTTTTATGCATTGTGATTTCCACAAGGGGCAGGCTTTGTAACCTCTCCCATTTTTAGAGAGAATAAATCTGCTTCTTATCATACAGAGGTGTTTTGATATAGATATTAAAGAAAAAAGAAATGGACATCAAAGGGGAAAATAAGAAAGATAAACATTAGGTTTTGGGGGGTTGGAAAGTGTAAAGTATAAATCTTAATGACAGGACTTGGATATAAAGCACAAGGGATCTGACAATTCTGATAACCCATGATAGGGGCCATGATCTGGCAGACGGAGCAAAGCCAGGGTGGAACTCAATAAAAGGGACCCAGGAACATGCTGAGAAGAGTCTAGTGAGGAGGACTGGAAAGATTAAAAACATGAATCTAGTTCCCTGGGATTGTCAGGAGGTTACCTGCCATGCTGATTATTGTGAGATTTTAAAACTAGAATCACTCTGTGTATACCCATAACTCAGTTAACCATGCAAAGAATACTAATGTATATTTTATCTAGAATGGTGTTTGCTTTACTTAATAATTTTCATTTTCTGCTGTCTTATTTAAGAACTCAATTGGTTATTTAATCACAAAAACTAGATCCAGATAGATGGTAATGGCCAATTTTATGCATGACTTGAGTCTCTCATAATATGCATATTTAAGAGAGAAAAGTAAAGACATCTGTGTTCATGAATTGAAATTATCAGTATTGTTAAAATGTCTGTAACACCCAAAGAAAGCTATAGATTTCATCTAATGCCTGTCAAAGTACTGATACTATTCTTCATAGAATTATAAAAAAAAAAACTATAATTTGTATAGGACATCTCCCCCAAACAACAACAAAAACAAAACAACAAACAAACAAAAAAAACTCTGGAATAGCCCAAACAATCTTGAGCAAAAGGAGGCATTAGAGTTCGTACCTTCAAAATAAGCCATGAAGCCATAGTAATCCCAATAGCACAACATTGGCATAAGTACAGATACAGAGACCAGTGAACAGGATGGAGAATTCAAACTGGAATTCAACTCATACTTATGTGGCATCTGATGTTTGACCAAGGGCTAAGAATATGACTGTAGAAAGGATAGTCACTTCAGTAAATGGTGCTGGGGAAACTGGCTGTCCGCATGCAGAATGAAACTAGACCCCATCTCTCACTAGCTACAAAAATCAGCTCAAAATGGATTCAAGATTCAGTGTAAGGCCTGAGATTATAAAACTTCCAGCAAAACAAAAAACAAAAAACAAAACAAACAAACAAACAAACAAACAAAACAGGAGAGAAAAACTTCAAGACAGTGGAAAGGGCAAAATTTTTTTTGGATGAAAATCAAAAAGCACAGAAAATAAAAGAAAATTAGACATATAGAATTACATCAAACTAAAAATTTTTGGTATGAGAAAGAAACCAGAACGAGGAAACAATCTGCATAACTGTAGAAAGTATTGCAAATCATACATGTGACAAGGGGTTAATATTCATCATGTGGAAGGAACTAAAGAATAATTAAATAGCAAAAAACAACCCAATGAAAAGGCAACAGTCATGCAAATTACTAACAGGTGTGTGGAAAGGTGTTCAACATGGCTAACCCTTAGGGCAATTTATTTAATGGAAACTACAATGATATTTTGCTTCATCCAGTAAAAGTGGCTGTAATTAAAAAGATCATAACGAAAGAGTGTTGGCGAGGATGTGGAGAAAAGGGAACCCTTTACACTGTTGGTGGAAGTGATCATTAGTACAACCAGGACAGACAGCATGGAGTTTCCTCAAAAAATAAAAATTAGAACTACCCTAGGAGCCAGCAATC
Source organism: Ictidomys tridecemlineatus (assembly GCF_052094955.1). Classification (NCBI taxonomy): domain Eukaryota; kingdom Metazoa; phylum Chordata; class Mammalia; order Rodentia; family Sciuridae; genus Ictidomys; species Ictidomys tridecemlineatus. The sequence continues at coordinate 81,687,049 of NC_135485.1, read as the reverse complement.
CCACTACTTGCTATATTCCCAAAGGAAATGAAGTCAGTATGTCAGAGACTTCTGCACTCCTGTTTATTGCATGAACCATAATAGCCAGGAAATGGAAGCACCCCAAGTGTCCATCGGCTGATGAGTGGGTAAAGCAAATGTGGTGCATAAAAAGAATGCAAGCCTTTTAAACTCCAAATCAAATAAAATGCTCTCATTTGCAACAATATGGATAGAACCAGAAAGCATGCTAAATGAAAAAATTCAGGCACAGAAAAACAAGTCCTGTGTGGATTTCACTCATATGTGGAATCTAAAAGTTGATCTTCTAGAATTTGAGAGTAGAATGGTCATTATCAGCAGCTAGTGGGTGGGCAGGAGGAGTGGGGTAGATACTGATCCATGGGTATTAACTTATATTTAGATCTGAGTTAGAATTTTGGGTGTGCTATTGCATACTAGGGTGACTTTATATACTGATAATGTACAGTATATTTCCAAAATTTGGAAGTATCAATGTTTGAGGAGATAGATATGTTTGACCTGATTTAAACATCATAAAATGTGTGCATGATACTGAAAGATCACATGGTACCCCATTAATATTCTAATTTTTCTGCTTTTATGTAACAGTAAAAATTAAATTAAAAATTCCAGAAATTTCTTTTAACTTCTGCTTCAGTCATGATCATGTAGCCGATATCCAATTTACTCTCCTGTTTTGTTATGACTCAGATATAAGGTGTCTCCCAAAAAGGTCATGTGTGAGACAATGCAAGAATGTTCAGAGGTGATAAATCAGGTTATGAGAGGGGTAACCTAATCATCAGCTTTATCCCCTTGAACAGATTAACTGGTGGTAACTGTAGGCAGATAGAGTGTGACTGGAGGAGGTGGGTCCCTGGGGGTGGGGTGACTTTAGGGTTTATACTTTGCCACTGGTAAGCAGAACTCACTCCCATCTTCCTGATAGCCATGTACTGTGCTGCTCTCCTTCTCTACAGCCTTATGCCATGTTATTCTGCCTCACCTTGTGCCCAGAGCAATAGAGCGGCTGTCTATGTACTGAGACCTCTGAAACTATGAGCACCAAGTAAAGTTCTCTTCCTCTAAAATTGTTCCTGTCAGATATTTTGGTCACAACAGTGAAAAAGCTGTTTAAAACATGCTTCAATCAACTAAACAACTTGAGAAAATATGTGAGGCAACTGCTTTCCAGTGCTGAACCTTAGGCATTATAGGATTGTCATTCACAAGAAAAAGAGAATATGCTACTTGTTTCTGGCTTTTCAACACTGGCACTCGTCCTCGAAGGCTCTGTACCCTTGGGCACACTCCTGGCCCACTCCCAGGAGTACTTGCATGGGTTACCTCATTTGTCATTTGCAATTTAAGAAGGGAGTAGCAGGTGACAGGGAAGTGGCTCGCTCATTTCTTCCTGACCACAGAGAGTAAGATTTATACTCTATCTTCTGATGATCAGAATCAACTTCTCCTAAAAAGGTAATGTTTGCACTTACTCCATGCTGGTCTCTTGACATAGGAGCTCATGGCAGACTGACATCCGTACCTCAGAGTATGATAAAGCTCTTAAGATGATGGAACATTCTCTTTTTGTAGACAAGTGCCTCTAAATTCATAGAGTACAGATTTGCAGAGATGAGAAGCACAAATTCTCTAGATGGTTTTATGAGAAAAATGGTAATTGAGGTCATTTCTAGTTTTTCCCTTCATTAATTTTCTACTGCAGCATAAGAAAACAACATGAACTTGGGGCAACATGAACTTGGGGCTTAAAGAAGCATCTATGGCTGGCAGTTCTGTGAGTCAGAATTCTGGAGTATCAATGAGGCTCAGTTTGTGCCAGGATGCTCAATGGAAAAGTCTGCTTTTGGACTTATTCTCTCTCTCTCTTTCTCTCTCTCTCTCTCTCTCTCTCTCTCTCTCTCTCTCTCTCTCTCTCTCTCTCTCTCTCAGAATTTAGTCCTTATGGTTTTAAGACTGAAGTGCTGTTTACCTTGCTAGTTGCCAGCTGGGGACAGGTCTCAATTCCTGGATGCCACCTTAAATAAGTTTCATGGCCTTTTCTGTCCATAAGGCAGCAATTGCATATCAAATCCTTCTAGTGCTTAAAACCTCTTCTACCACAGCTGAAGAACATTATCTGATTTTTTAAAGAGCTCATGTGATTAGGCCAGACCCTCTAGAATAATCTCCTCAGTTTATTGTCAACTGTGCTATGTAATCATATCCATGGTCTTGGGAATTATGCAGGGTGTGTACACTGGCAGGGGTGGGTGGGTGTTAAGAAATTATGGAAGACAATTGAAAATTCTGCATACAACATACCTGTTAGTCTTGGGCTTATAAATTGAAGATGTAGCCACAAATACAGATTGTTGATTTAGTATGTACATTGCATTTTCAAAATAGGTCTCATTCTTGTAAAACAGGGCCTCCTAGTGAATTTCAGGCATTCCTTTGATAGGCTGCTCTATGCTCCATCATATTGAAAGCTTCTGAGTGATAGCAACACAGGTTCCCCCAAATTACACCAAATTCTGCACTTCCTTTATGTAATGTGGGTTATTAGTTGGTTCCCATGCTTCAGAAGCTATATGAGCAGGGAACATAACCGATATCCAAATATGGGTCTATCCTATCAAAATGAATCTTCATTTCTTCTTGGTTGTAAAGCATTCAGTGTGTAGTAAACTGGTCACAAATGGTTGGCCTTTGCTGATAATGCCCTGTGGGGGCCCTCTGTTGATGGTGATTGGGATGCTGGGTAGAGGGAGTGCTTGAATCAGTCTGAGTATTGGAGCCTGTTAGTCCATGCATGGCTTCTGCCCCTGCCACTGTGCCTACTGTCTTCATGTGTGCCTTAGCCAGGGTTTGGGTAGCTGATGACAGAAGACTGGTGGAAAGTGGCTGAGTCATTTGGTTAGCCTTTCCTTTGTCTGATGGTATGTGCTTATCCATAATGTATGACATGAAGATCTTCATATTTATTGCTCACCCCCATTTGTCTGTTTACATGCCTGCAGCTCAGACCTCCTTGCCATGGATCTTTCAATACTTTTCCTTTCACATTCTATTTCCCATATACATATATAATATATGTAAATGTTACATATGTATTTACATATACAGAAAGTATATATTATAAAATATAACATAAATAGGTATTTGCATATGTAGAGTATATATTATAAAATATAGTATATATTAATATGTATACACACAACACAAATACACACACGTATACTAATACACTTTTGGCCACTTCTCACACAGAATGAGCGAAGAGGTACCTGAAACTCTGCCCTCTGGGAGATTTCCCACAGACCTGTCTTTCAATGATGACTCTGAGAAGATGTGCACTCACCTATCTGGATGGGACATCTATGAATCAAGCTCAGATGTTTTACCTTCTTTCATACATGAAAAGAGTACAGCACAGTGAGATCATCTACCAAAGGTCACACAGAGGAGCCTTGGCAGAGCTAGAATGAGAGTCTAAATCTTACAATTGTCAATCTGATGATCTCTCTGTTCTGGTGGCTTTCCTTCAATGACATAATCTCCTCTGAGCAGGTTATGTTATAATTTACTGCTGCTTGTTGACCTTTTGCCCAGGAGGTAAGACGGAGACAGATCCTGGGGAGAGTAAATATCACTTTGGGAGGATAGCTTTAGGCAACTTCTTTTAGAAGGGAGGAAGGCTTTCTTCTCCTTTAAAAGGGAGGACTGATGGAGAAGTGGATTACTTTTGGAGTCCCAAAGGTTTAGGGGCTTCTTAAAATTCAAGATTTGGGATTTGCCAATCTAACTTGTTGGAGTCCCATTTTCCCTGGCTAGAGATCTGAGCTTGTCACAGCAGACCCACATTTGTTGGAATTTAACAATTCTTGGAGCTTAGTTACTTGACTATTAAGTCCACGGTTTGGAACTTAGCTTTCTATGTCTGTTTACAGCAGGCTTTGAGAGCTCTATGCTATGCCACCAAGGAGGTCTTCTGCAATATGACCATATGACCAATATGATTCTGCAACACATTAGCCCAAAGGACTTAAAATCAGTATACTCCAGTAATGTAGCCACATCAATATGTACAGCTAGACTATAGAACCAACCTAGGTGTCCCTGAATAGATGAATGGATAAAGAAAATATGAGATATATATATATATATATACATATATATATATGTATATATATATATATATATATACACATATATATATATGTATATATATATATATATATATATATATATATATATATACACTCAGTGGAACATTACTCAGCTTTAAATAAGAGTAAAATTATGGCATTTGCCAGTAAATGGTTGGAGTTGGAGAATATCATGCTAAGCCAATCCCGCAAAACCAAAGGTCAAATGTTTTCTCTAATATGCAGATGCTAATTTATATTAAGGTGGGGGGGCACTAGGGAATAATAGCATTACCTTAGATTGGGTAGAGGGAAGTGATGGGAGGGGAGGGGAGGGGATGTGGGGACAGGAAAGATAGTAGAATGAAACAGACATCATTACTTTATGTGTATATGTGACTGCATGACCAATATGATTCTGCAACATATACACTCAGAAAAATGAGAAATTATATCCCATTTATATATGATATATCAAAGTGCATAAATATATTCTACTGTCATGTATAACTAATTAAAAGAAATAGAAAAAAATTACATCCCTAAGAAAAATAAAAGATGAATTATTAGAATTTTCTTCAGTTTTTGCACAGAAATCTTCAGTGGATATTTCCTAAAGTTTGGTGCCTTTTCTCTATTGATTTCTTCGAGTATTCTCCTCAACTTTTGGGGTGTTTAAATGCTCTTTCTCCAACCACACAGGCAACCTGCTTCGGTTTTGTCTGACTCCAGAAATTTGAAGCATTTTACATACATAGCTTTTTTAATTCTACCTGGTTAGCTTTCTCATACAAACAGCTACTATTGGCTGATTCTGTGACCTGCTGCCAAAAGTCCACTGTTGGTGAATATAAATTCCCCAAAATGAGTTGTGTGATATTTGATTTCCTGCACATCACAGTGGCTACTTATGAGGGCAATGTTGGAGATTGAAAGCTCAACTTGTTTAGAAAAAATCCATGTGTTCATATTCAGATTTATACAATTATTTTAATACACCATGAGTGACATTGTTCCTCTTTCCTCCTACTGAGGATCCATTTTGACCAGAGCCAAACAACATATCTCCCATTTTACTGTATTTTTGTTAACCATCAATGACTTCAAGCTAGCTTAAAGTTTGGGGAGGTATTTTGGACCTGGGGTAGGTAAAACCATGCATCTAGACATGGTAGGCAGCCACATAGGCACTTTTCGGTGCAATCAAACATACTGCCCTGTATTTATTACTTTACTATTTTGTTTCTAACAGATGAATGGTTTTGCCAGTTCTCAAATGCATAGCTATTTAGTAGCCAGAATGAATGTGACACTCTCTTAGGCATTTTCCAAAATTAAAGTATTTGTCCTTGTTTTATCATCAAGCTAACTTTGGACTCCTTTAAGTAAAAGGCAGAGAATTCATAAAATGATGAAAATTAGGAGGCTGTAATCTCCTTAATTTCCACAAAACATTACTGTAAAACATTTGAATTCTCTGCTGTTTCAGCTCTCCCCTTTCTCAACAGACTCCTTTCCTTACATCTATGCAAAATCAGTTTCCCAAGGCAGACATTATCAAGAATCTTTGCCCATTATCAAGAATCTTTCTCAAGGAGGAGAGGTTTATGACCTCTTTTATTAAACAAACCGGTAGCAGGGTGATGGCAAAGCATTGCTCCATTACTCTATTGGAGGAAGGTTTGAGGGCCTTTCCCATTCTTTATTACCAACATTATGTTAGAAACTTTGCAAGCATCAAATGCTCTTGCAAACACATGCATTTTAAGGTTAAATTTGCATTTTCATTGTGTTAAAATATAATAATATGCAATTTAACTTTCTGAGAAAAGTACACACAGATTTTGATGTAACTTACTTGGGAATAATAATAGATAACAGTTCCAATTGTTTCGTTCACTTTTTTCCAGATAAGAACAAAATTATTATTATATTTGTGGTAGCTATTAAGGGAACATTGGATGTATAATGTGGCTTTTTATTAAGTATCCACTATGACAAATCAAGTGGGAGGTGTAGTGATGTTTGTCAAAAGTCAAGCCCAACATCAGAGAGCTTGACTATGTAATCTAAAGATCTCAAAGGGTTTACTGAAACAGAAAACACATATTTCTTATAAATAATTTATGCCTATTAATATATTGGTATGCCTAAGTAAATAAAATAATTCTCTTAAGAAAGAGGAATTCAGAAGTTTATACTTAAGTGTAACTGAGTTAAATGTTTTATCTGTCATTTTCAATTGTTTTACCCATTGTTGTAAGGTTGTAATTGAGACCCCTTTCTGTTCCTGAGGTGGGCAGAAATTACAGCTGGAATAACATATTATTGGCTTCAAGGCACTGAATTCATTGAGGCAAAGGTATAAGAAGGTCTCATTTTAACAGTGCAACTCTGAAATCTTAAGGAATGAGGCTAGGTCAAATAGTCTGTACCGTAATTGATAGGGGGGATGTTGAGCAGTCTAAAGGAGTCAGCTTTGGGGAATTTCAGTGTTCAGGGAGAAAATGCTAGCTAGAATCCCAAAGAGGGTACTGATGTATGCCAAAAACAACCTAATAGTAATGAAGGTCCAATCGGCCTAGGGTAGCAGTGCTGGTGTTCTCTTGAAGTTCCATCATTAGACTTGCCTTCATTGTAAGACGTGCCTGCTAGTGACACTGTCCAGAGGGAGGTTCATAGTACTCTCTGAATCTCCTCTGAGCATTTTACTTGTTTGGAACAAGGAACTGAAGATGGCCACTGATTGGAGGAGTTTTCCAGAGGGACATTGACCACTATTGTCAGTGGGTCAGTTCATGAGCCTCTGGAATCAAGGAGTTGGGATGACCAGAGGAGTTGAAGAGCACTGAAGGCACACAAGAGTCAGCTGAACTTTTATGTGGATCATAAAATGGAATCCCACCTACCTGTGCTGAAGTGGAGCTCTGGTCCAGGAACACTCCTTGACATGAATGGGATATGGGATCACCAAACTTGCATACTCCAGCACTTGGCAAGATAGAAGATTCTGCTAACTATATTGTTAAACAATCCATTCTTATTATTCACCTCCAGGCTTATTTTATCTTTTAGATATAATCAAATATGTCTACTGGTTCTCTCAGCCCACCCTTCCCCAGATCAATTACCCACCTAGAACCACTTTCTCCCTGGTCAAGGTGACTTATTGGGGCTCTGCTCCATGGATGGCTATGCTGGTCTTCGTACCGACTTAGCCACACTGTCACTCATTTTTTTTTTCAAATCTAGGATTGGCATTTTCTGATAGCCCCCTGCTGAGAGCCACAGCCGAATCTGTATGGCTCCTGGGCATTTTGCCAACAGTATTGATTGACAGGCGAGGCATTAATATCCGCCTCTGCCGCTCTTTTGCGTTCTATCGCTATTTTGGACTTCTTGTGCTATTTTGAGTTCTCATGGGGATTTCCGGGGATTCCCCGGGAGTTCCCATTGGTTGGTGAAGTGCAGGAGGAGGGATTTCCCGGGGAGCTATTTCTGGCTGGGGGTTCCTGCAGGAGCCGTGTGGCTTTTCGGGAGGATTCCCCAGGAGCGTGTGTGAGGTTTTTTCTTGCAGTTCAAAAATAAAGTTTGTTCCTGCTTCAGTGGCTCGTGATTTGTGCCCAGCCAGACTGCAGCAGCCCCCTCCATGTTCTCAAAATAAGTTTGAAAATGGATCAGGTGATTCTACTTTGCACATGTGCTTTGTAACATACCCTCTCTTGTTACTAGTTCTTCGCTTGCCATTCAGGAAATTATGTCCAAAAAGAATCTTCTTAGCCCTTGGGAAAGACTCTAGTTATGAAAATTTAGGCAAGGTAGAAGGTTGGCATGAGTGAGTCTTCCTGGAGTTTCCATATTGTTATTAGTAATAACTTACTACATAGGTTCACAAGGTGGGCTCTGATCATATTACCTAAATGAAAAATGGGAATAGTAAATCAGTTGAGGAAACAGAACTATGCTAAATTAGTTTAGAGCTTCTCTCAGATTATTTTGTACTATCTCTTAAGAGAACTTCTGCATCTGTTCAATCTTAGATTTTATTTATTTATTTTTTATTTTTTAGATAAAAAGAAAAATTGCAAGGAATTCTTGGTTTTGTTCTAAGCCATTTGAGAGTAAGTTGTTGGATTAATGACCTGCCACTCCTGGAAATTTTAGAGTATTTTTTCCTACAGAGTGCAATTTTCTCCCTCATAGACATGGTGCAAACATCAGAGCTCACTCTGAAGTTAGCAAGAAGCACTATTGCCACCGCGTCTCAGGTCACATTTAACTTTTGCCAGTTGTTCCAATGTTGTCCTCTGTAACAAGAGTGTGGATAACAGTTCAGTATTTGTTAGAGTGTTTCATGGGTCTCCTTCAATCTGAAAATGTTCTTTAGCCTATCATTAATTTTCACAACCTGACAGTTTGCAAGATTAAAGGAAAATTATAAGATCGACTTCCATTTGGGTTTTCCTCATGCTTCTTCATGATTAAATGTAGCTGGTGCCTCTATGTCCAGGGATAGTATGAAAGCAATGGTGTGCTTTTATTCTACAAGAACATGATTTTGATTTGTCCCGCTTCTGGGCTTCTGGGGATGTTTGATCACTTAGGGTGGCATCTATTAAGATTCTCTGGAAAAAAATAAAAAAACATAAACCTCTCCTATATTCTGGTTAAATATTTTGTAAAAATTATTTTGAGATAAGTAAATATTCTGTCCCTCACAAAGCTTGCAGTTTATATATCAGTATGGGACTCAGAGCTTCCTATTTTAGTCAGTAGTTTGTAACCCATATTAATCATATTTCATTGTCATTTGTTTTGATGCTCAAAATGGGTGCCTCTTCAAATAGCCTCCTTTGTGTTTTGACATGTGTTCCCCTTTCTCTGAGTTCCTCCTCACTGGTAGGCACAGGATTTTGAAGTGCTGGCTTATCCTACACTTGGCTGGCAGAAGCCCTGCACTCAGCCCTTTATCTAAGATCTGGCTCCTTTTAGTGGAGAATGGGTGAATGGAGTTGAGAATCCAGGCTCTGGTACCAGGTGTGCTTCCCGCTGTTGAGGTGTGCAACTCCCTGACCCCCTCTCTCTCTCAAAAGAGTGAAGGAATATGTGGATGAATATACACCTGCCATGCATGTGAACATTTATGTCCATATTTATTTCTATAGACATCTCTATATGTAAATGTATGTGCATATGCTCAGGAAATACCTTCAATTTTAACTCCATGTCTCAGGGTTTATTTCCTTTTCATGTGTGTACTCCTCTCTCCAGATGTGAAAAAAAAATTCTTATCACACCAATCATACTTACTTATTTAGTCAAATTCCTCATGCCCTTGCCCTTGGCCTTGTATCTAATAATTTGTCATAGCTAATGCCTCTTCTCCTATGTGGACTTCCATCCATCCTAATTGCTCTGATACCCTGTTCAGGACCACCCTCTACCTGTGCATATGCCTGGTCATCCTACTCTGGTCATCCCACAAATATTAGTATGATCCTCATCTGGCTTGAATGCTGAGAGTCTGCACTAGAGTGTCCTCTGGACACTCTTTCACTGTGATTGAGCTCCAATAATCCAAGCCAGGGTATCCTTCCTGTAGGGCTCCTCCTCACTCTTGGTGGCCCCTGACATTCCCTTTGGTCACCATGACGACCTACCCATTGCTTCCTCCATTCCTGCACAAACACCCACCTTGCTTGGTCCCATCAGATGACTTTTGTATTAGAAGAAAAAAAAAAAGAACAGAAGAGGAAGTGGAAGAAGAAAAAGAGCTCAGTGTTTAACCATGTTTGATTGTGGTTCAGAGTTTCCTGTAATTGGTATCTAATTTGAATCTGAAAATTGTGTAAATTAGATCTCACAATAATATAACTTTAAATGTATATACATGTTAAAATCTGAATAAACTCTGTTTGTATTATTGATTCAAATTATAAGAAAATAAGTGATGTTAAATAGAGCTTATTAATAGTTACATATGAGAAATTGTTTTCTTCAAGGACCTTCAAATAACTTCCCTTCTGAATTGCTGTTTTTGTATATGTAAAAATGCAATATATGCACATGCATTTTGGAATAGGTAGTGAGGAAACATAAACTCTAGAAAAATCACATGATTGTTCATTGAGGAATACTGTGAATTTTATATCAGAAGTAAAAACTATCTTGAGCACAACCTTACAAATATTTACCAAAACACCTAAAATGGGAGCAATAAGTCAGTTTTTATTTAGAAATTTTACAACTCGTATTTTGCAGTTTTAGAGCCTCTGCACACAAGAAAACTCTTTAACTGAACTGTTTCACAGCTGTTCAACAATGGTTTGAAAACCAGCAAAATCTAAATATCTTTGTAAAATAATGATTTTGGTATTTGGTTATTTTTTTTAAAGAAAGCTATTACTTAACAGCAAACTGGCAGTCATTAAATGTCAGCTTCACTTTAAATATCATACTTTTTCTCTTCAGTGAAGATAGGTGAGGGTAGCATTTCATTTCTGCTCACACAAGAATCAATTCTGAGCAAACTCATTGAAGGTCTGCAAATGCAAGGGTTTTATGTGGTTGTAAAGTAGAGCAACTAAAAAGATTAACTGCAAATTTGCTTTCTAAGAACCCACTTCTTATTCCCTTCATTTTCAAATTAAACACATTGAGCAGTGCTGTGCAGCTTAAAACCCTGCTCTTCAGTCAGGAAGACTTGCTCACCAGTTTTCTGTCAGGCCACAGCTATGTAAAGCCTCAGTCAAGCAGCCTTCTCTTGTTCCCATGGTTATTTTTAAATCCCTCATCGGAGGCTGTCATCCTTAAGGCTGGATGCAATCTCCTTGCCACCATAATCAACCTGCATTCAAGCTCATCTTGGAAACCCTTGTTATTCATAATTAATTTTTAAATACTCTTATCTCTTTTCTAATCAATTATTAGCTGCTGAAGGAGCCACAAATTTCTCACAATAAAGATGGCTACCATGAGATACAGAAAAGAGGTAAAAGGCATGGTTACTGCCTTATAAGTCTCCATTTAATGAGGAGATGAAGCTGACATACATCCAAGGGGCAGCACTAGTCGAAAAGGCAATGGGTTGGTTAGGTTAATATTTTTATGGCCAGGCTCAATAATTGCGAGTTGTGAGGGAGGAGTACAAATGAAGGTCCACCTACAATATGTTACTTTTTAAAAATTATAGAAAAGCTAGCGAACTGTTAGTAGAATATATTTTCCCACTTTCAGTGGCAAAGGGTTTTTTATAACAATGGAATAAAAAGAAACTTGTCCAAAGCCTTCATTTTCATATAACTGAAAATTGATAGAATACCAGTGATAACTGATTTTATTTATTACTGAGTGTGCCTGATGCTCTTCTAAGAGGCTGATTAGTGTTTAGATTATAAAAAATAAATACAACAAATACATATATAACTAATCATCAATCATATATCCCATCATATTTGACTGTATGTTCTTCACTTTAGCTAAACCATTAATTAGGTCATCGAAATAAAGATCTTCACATACTTTCTAGTTACAATAATGATTAAAATAATGAACACAACTGTATCAATAAACTGAATTTGAAAGTATTTTGTTAAAATATGGATCAATTTTTTTAAAAAATTATTTTCTAATCGAATGTTCAAAATTACTCCAATTGTCTATTTTAACAAATGGCTAGCTGAACGTCCATAATTTATAATTAATAAATGTCAAAAACTTAGGCCAACATTTAAAGTTACAATTTAATTTATTTTAAAAGTGGTATTTAAGTCTTATTAAATATTTACAATTTAGCATACATTTTTTGCCTAGTAGCCCATGTAAACAGTGTGCATCTTTCTGCTAGTCTGCTATATCTTCTAGAATGCAATTATTGTAAATAAATTTAAGGATACGAGCTTTTTAACATTGCATAAAGCTTGTAGTCACTATTAACTTTTACAAATGCCATGCTAAATTATGATCACTTCACAAACTACCAATCAGTTGAAGTAAGAAAAGGTACTCTGGGCAGTTGGTAGGTGGAAATGATACTTCCTTATGCAAGATTCCATTACAATCATGCAAATGGAGAAGAAGGTTTTGGCACATTAATTTATCTTGTCTCTTACCAAAGTACATCTGTGCTGAAATGCCCTTGTGCTCAAAGGTAGTGTTCTTACAACAAGGTGGTAGCACCACAGCTTAAAATCTTGATGGAGTTACCTATAGTCAAATACTTCATGGGGAAAATAAGGTGGACAGTAATTTCTCTAGGGCCAGAACAGTGTTAGTTACAAAAAATGGATATTTAAGTTATAGGTAGCCAGTGCTGTCTACTGGATCTGAGTCATAAATCTTGTGCTCTTTTGTGAGTGGAGTGTGGGGGGGGCGGGGGAGGGCTCTGGGGGTGGAGAACAGAGAAACATAGGGTCTTTCTGAAGCTCAGAGTTCCAAGCAAGGCTTTTCTTGACTATGCCTAATTTAGTCTAGTGTCTGGTGAACTGGAAACATCCAATAAATTAGGATAAGACTTTTTAGAATGAATGGTAAGTGAACCAAGCCTTGGAAAATATGTGAGACTTAGATAGGAAATCTAGGAAGGTAAAGAGCATATGGGCAGAGGTAACAAATTCTGAGAACAAATTTATTGTGACAACCCATATGATATGCCTGATGAGAGAGGAGAAATAACACAAATGGATGAAAAAAAATAAATGAAAAGGAATTGATTTTACATATTAGATAATTGGTTCATTTGCTGTGGCATGCTAATAGAGGAGTATGGGGGCAGGTAGTAGCTGAAAGGGCAAAAGATATTAACAACAGCCACCAGGAGGAATGCAAGAGAACAGAGAGCAGTCCAAGTGGGATTGAGGAAGGCTGGGATAGATGCTGGCTAGCCCCGGGGCTGGGGGATGTCTGGGTAGGGAATAGACAGGGGTAGGTCTGTGTCTATTTTCTTCCGTATTTGAATATTGAAATTCAAAAATGAAATTTCCTTTCATTAAAGAGTTACTAATTTCTATGTTTAAATTGAGTATATGAAAAATGCACTTTTACATACTCACTGGAGAGCCAAGAGTGCAAGGGTTAATTAAATTCAGGGATGATGGGAGAAACTCTTCTCTCCACATTTCTTGGTAGATTTCACTTTATATTCTTAAGCAATTCTATAGCCTCTTCTTTTGTCATTTTTCCTGAAACTTTGTCTTGTATCCTTATGTTATGTGGCCTTCAAGGCAAAGCTGAAAGATATAGGAAGCAAATTTGAAGAGCTCAATTTAATAAGATTAGAAACCAATAGTAGTTATAAGCCAGCTTTTTGGCTAAGAGCTTGCAGCAGAAAATGCTTTAATATTAAGGTAAAATGATTAGGCTTAGCTCAGATTTGTTATTTTTCTAAGTTACAATGAGCAGGTTAAATTCTCCCCAAAGTCCTAGGTCAGGCTGTGACATTTCAGGACCTCTGATGGATTTGATAGTAATGGCAGTATTGTAGGAATGGTAAACTATTCTATATCAAGGATTTATTCTAAGTCTTTCTCATGCCAGCCCAGGAAGGTTTTTTTTTTGTTTTGTTTTGTTTTTTTCAGAAGTTCAGAAGTCCAGGGATTTTTTTCTGTCCTGGGTTTTCATGAGCATAAGTTTAGGGAGCTATATTTCAAAATTAGTGAATAACTTCTTCCTATACGCTCTCCTCACACACCATATTGTTTTCGTCATTCCATAAATCAGCTACATGGAGTGGAAGATTTGTTTAATTTATGTTTAACTTGAAATTCGCATGTCTGTGTTTGTGATGTTTGAGTTCCAAAAGAAAAATACTTTATTATTTTGAAGTAAAATGTGTTTCAAAATTACTTGGAATACCAGAAGACTTATAGGACATTAACATAAGTAATGTGAATTTGAATACCAAATCAATTTGTTAAAAGTGAAATGTATGGATTAGTTTTACATAAGGCTAGAAAAGGAATGCTATAAATAATATACATGCATATACACATAAAAGAACATCATATATTTGAGTGTGTGTATGTACATATGTATATCAATGTGTGTGCATAGAGATGAACCAATAATAATATACATGATATATAATTAAAATATAATTGGAAAGAACACCTTGGAAAGAAGTTATACCATTCTTAAGTAATAGTAATTCATGCGGTGATCCTCAGTAATACATTATTTCCTTTCGAGGAGCTCAAATCAAATCTACAAATATTTTTTAAGTGCCTTACCCATAGGACTCTCTGAGGGGCACTGACATTGTACATGATTATGGGAGACTGTACAAGCTTATATGGAATTAGCTGGCCATCTATGCTATATTTCAGCACTGTGTATTTTCAAAATACTTCGCAAATGGGATGCTACTCATGAATTTTGTATGGCAAGCATGTAGAGTAGACTCATGATATGCATCATTTATTGTTAAGGAGATAGTATTTGAGGAAGAAGTTTTTAATGAGTAAACAAGTGTCAACTTCCCAGCTCATCTAAGAGAAACAAAATTTGTATCTGCTTTAGGAGATCACCAATAAAATTGCTAACAATGTGGCTCAGTGGAAGCCTGCCAAAGTTTAAGAAATAGAGTTTAAGATTTGGTAAAAGCCAAGGCCAGAGAAACTGTCATATCCAGCCAGTCTCCAGAGTAACAGAGTTTCACAGTCCATCCAGGTGTGATGCAGTTGCTAAAACAGAACTTATCTGATTGGAGAAGCAGCCTGGGATAAGAAAGCAAAGGACATGTACTAAGAATTGGTGGAAAGAGAAACTTTCCTGGTTAAGTTAACAAAAATAAATAAATAAATAAAATAACCCAATCAATAAATGGGCCAAGGAACTGAACAGAAACTTCTCAAAAGATGATATACATTCAATCAACAAATATATGAAAAAACGTTCAACATCTGTAGCAGTTAGAGAAATGCAAATCAAACTACTTAAGATTTCATCTCACTCTGGTCAGAATGGCAGCTATTAAAAAAACAAACAACAATAAATGTTGGCGAAGATGTGAGGAAAAAATACACTCATATATTGCTGGTGGGACTGCAAATTTGTGCAGACAATATGGAAAACAATGTGGAGAATCATTGGAAAATGTGGAATGGAACCACCATTTGACCCAGCTATCCCACTCCTCAGTCTATTCCTGAAGGACTTAAAAACAACATACTGCAGGGACACAGCCACATCAATGTTTATAGCAGCACAATTCACAATAGCTAAACTGTGGAACCAACCTAGATGCCCTTCAGTAGATAAATGGATAAAGAAAATGTGATATACCTACACAATGGAACATTACTCATCAATAAAAGAGAATAAAATCATGGCATTTGCAGGTAAATGAACGGAGTTGGAGAATATAATGCTAAGTGAAGTTAGCCAATCCCCAAAAAAGCAAACGCTAAATGTTTTCTCTGATTTAAACACTCTGATTCATAATGGTGTTGTGGCGGGGGGGGGGGGCAATGGGAGGATTAGATGAATTCTAGATAGTAATTCCAAAAGTCTCTGAAACCACACTGGCATTTTGGCCCTTGGTTAGGTTCTCTTAAGACCAACAAGAATTTTATTTTTAATATGATAGTAAAAGAAAAGTGAAATGTAGTAAAGGGGAGGGAGGGGGAATAGAGGTAGGAAAGACCTTGGAATGAGATGAATACCATGACCCTCAGTACATATATGAAGACATGAAAGGAGTGACTTTATATTGTATACAACCACAGATATGAAAAATTGTGCTCTACATGTAAAATATGAACTGAAATGCATTCTGCTGTCAAATATAACAAATTAAATTAAAAAAATTTTAAAAAGATCCCATTTATGCAAACACATGCAGAATAATGTTTAACCAAATCTATGGATGTCCTGTTGTTTACTCAAGTTGAGGCATAAAATTAATCATTAAATCTGTATCAAATCTTTATATACATATCTATATTATATGCATTATATATATATATATATTTGTAAAAAAGGAAGCTTGAGGTTTATCTTAAGAGAACCTATCTTAAGGTTAGGTTTTCTTAAGACCAACAAGAACTTTTTTTATATATAATAGTAAAAGAAAAATGAAATGTAGCAAAGAGTTTTAGTAGCTGCATTACCTTTATTTTGTACTCAAAGATGGGACTCAATGAAAGGTAGGAAGAACTGTCCTTAAATATAAAAAAGCCTAAGGGTATCTATTTGTTGTATGCTTTAAAGGAGCACAAAAATTGATAGGGTTTGTGTTGGTTTCAGAATCCAGTGGGAAATGACCATATCTTTAATTTATTTTAGTTAAACACAAATATATGAGCACCTGCTCTAAGATTTAAGGCCTAGGGAACATATGCACTGAGGTTGCTAAACATTGCACTGTCCTCTTTTCCTATTATAAATTCTGAAAGTGGAGTCAGCATTACTGAAGAAAGAAGTCATGTGGACACAGAATTATGGCAGAAATAGTATAAGGGAAGGGAAATAAAATCTAGCAACTGCTCTAACCTGGATCTGGAGTGAAGGGAAAGCAAATTAATGTAAGGTGGTGAAGACAAAGGTCAGAACTTTTAGTAGAATATGACTCTGTAATTCTTTCACCAAAATTCGGATCTCAATTTAAATGGAAACACTTTAATTTTCACCTGTGTGTTAGTGAGTGGAAAATCTCCACTGCACCTTGACCATGTGAACTCATACTACCCTAATCCTCGTATCTTTACAATGAAAGTTTTGGCCTTCAAGTTTTTGGGCTACCCTGAAATTTAGGAGAGGAACGAATTTGGGCTGAGATTTGACCCTGGGAGTTTCTCTTCATTGTCCTTTTCATAGTCTGACATCAAACTTTGGTTTGATCAACAATGATATGTATTATCGTCTTCAGATGGGCTAAGGGATTATTACTTGGCCTGAGGAGTTCCCATATTGCTTCACAGGAGGCCATATGATCCTGCTCTTGGACTAGCTCAGTGGGACTAGGGCTCCTCTCCTTGGGGGGCTCTTTCCAACCACTGAGCTGGTGCATGCAGGTACACCTCTGCCTTTCATGATGTTATAAAGGCAGTTGGGCATGCTGATCTGTCTGTTCCTTCATTTGTACATTTTCACTAATAGATCTCATTACTAAACCTCGTAACATTTATACTGGGGGTCACCAGGCACCTTGCATGACAAGTAGACACAATATTAGGTGCATAGAAGATATGGTCAAATGTCCACTTATATTTAATTTTTAAATTAAATGACAAATTTTAAGGCACATGAAATATATTAATTAAGAAATGTTGCTCTTTTACCCTAATATTGTAAAATAGTTTTAATCAAACTCCAAACTTGCATCTTCTTTATACCAGTGCTTTGACATCCCTGCAACAGCATTTTGAGCAATCTACCACATTTCTTTTTCCCATGCCCCTTTATCTTGCTGTATTGTGTGAGATATTGCAATTTTTATGTCTGTGTATGGGGCTGTCACTGGAAATCTTATCTCAAGCCCCAGCTTTAGGACATTTGGATTTTTATTCATCCTGAGTGTGCATATATGTGATCTCTATTGCTTTTTCAATAGATCTTTAAAAGGCTTGTTTAAGATGACAACTGCTGCAGAATCAGCCAGTGTACACCAAAAATTAGTTCTCTATCTTACAGTGCTTACAATAATCACTAAGCCAGTGGCTTCCAGAACCAAAACACATTTCTAAGTCCTTCCAAGCAGGTGGTGGGTGCTGTGTGACTAGTTTTGCCACCGTGAGGCCAGGAGAAACACAGCACATTACTTCTGGAGGGGACATGAACAAGGGTGCACCTTAACCACATTCTTTTCCCACATTTGAGGGCTAATCAGCAAACTTTTCCTGTACAGGGCCATATATGAAATACTTTAGGGTTGCCAGCTATATGATTTCTGTCCCACCCACTCCAGTCCACTGTTGTATTATAAACACAGAACAATACATGAAGAAAAGGGCAGAGCTGTGCTCTGTAGCTGTACTTTGCTGATCCATTCTCTAGGAATTGATGGTGGCACCAACTAGAAATAATCTGGGACCTGATTCACAACTGGAGGAACATCTCAGGGCATTGGGGAAGGACCTTAGTTTGTTATTAATTTGGTAAGGCCTAAACTGTCATTGTGTTAAGTAGTGAAGATTGAGGGAATTGTGAATTTTGTAGTGTTTGGCAGTCCCCTGATATCAAATCCAATAGGAGAGTTGGATTACTTCATATGAATTATATTTTTGTTAGCTTTTTTAAAAAACATCTATTGGAGGGAAGATTAAATTTTCAAAACTAAAAACTTCTTTCCTTCAAATATATTTTCTCCAAATGGTACTTCTATTCTCCAAAAGAAAGTAAATAGCAGTGTCCCTTGTAATGTAATAGATTCTGTTAAAGCCCAAATATAAGATGACCCCTTTTCAGGGAATAATTTTAGGGGAAAATTCACTTTATATTTCAGTAAATGTGGCTGAGTACTTTTGTAATTTTTGTGGCACCAAGTGTTGGAAACTAAAAATTACAATATCAGGGTTAATTGTATCAAAGTCTGAGTGAAACCAAATCATTTCTCTTTCTCAATAAGAATCTGTGTTTTACTGTAGAAAGAACATACTCTTTGAATTAAGATAGACATTGGGTCCAAATTTAGACAGCTTCTTTAACCTCTCTTAGTTCAAATGTTTACCTGGAAGTGAGGAACCTCACCTCATGGGAGGACTTTGAATCTCAAATAAGGTATGCCTGATCCTCCATCTAAGCTCAGTAACATAGCTTGCTATGTCCTGCTTGTAGTAAACCAGACAAAATCCCAAGTGAGAGAAAATATTTTCAAAATGAATTGGGGAGCCATGGACTGAGAGAAAATATTCAAAATCTTGTATTACAACAAAGGCTTATATTCAGGATATGAAAATAATTCCTACAATGAATGCTCAAAGGGCAAGCAAAAGAATTTTAAAAATAAGCAAAGATAGGCTAGGGATGTAGCTCAAGTGGTAGCGTGCTCACCTGGCATGTGTTTGGCCCGGGTTCGATCCTCAGCACCACATACAAAAAAAGATGTTGTGTCCGCCGAAAACTAATATATATATATTATATTAATTTATATATATATATATATATATAAATTCTCTCTCTCTCTCTCTCTCTCTCTCTCTCTCTCTCTCTCTCTCTGTCTCTCTCTCTCTCTTAAAAAAATAAGCAAGGATATGAACAGATACTTTACAAAGATATATATGAATGACCAACAAGCAAAAAGCATATGAAAAGGTACTCAATTTGCATACCACTAAATACCCACTAATAACTACAATTGAAAGGACTAAGTGTCACTGAGGCCATGATGTAACGGAGAATCTCAGATGTCACTGGTGGAAATGGAAAATGGTACAGTCCTTGGAAGCTTAGCACCCAAGAGAGTCAAACTGCTAACCTATGCAGCCCCAAAGAAACCATGCAAAGGTTATGTTGAATAAAGGAGTCCAGAATGTTCCAATTAATTTACATGAAATTCTAGAACAGGTAAAACTAACAGATGGAAATAGCAATCCAAGCAATGGCTTCCTCTAGTAGCAGAGACTGAGTAGAAAATTATCCAATAGGCATTTTGAAGTAATGGGAATATTCCATTTCCTGATTAGTGTCTTGGTTAAATGATTATATATAATAGTTTTGACTATATATATCAAAACTCACCAAACTATACACTTAGGATCTAAGCTCCTCAGTGTTTGTAAATAATCCTCAATAAAAAGTATATTAAAAAAGAGAAATATACAAGTTAGATGGTTTCTGCCCTCTATAGCCATGAGCTTGGCACCCTGAAAAGATACTTAAAATCCTGAACAGAATGTAACTTTGATTTTCTTATGATTATTTTCAATTTGTTCTTTTCTCTCAAAATACATTTCCTTGCTCATTCGTTCTTTCATTATGCAACTGTTTTCATTCATAATTAGACTGATTCCCAATAAATCTAAAGCCTCTATCTTTTTTCCTGAAACCACATTATTTTGTCATATAAAATGCCATTACAGTACATGTTAAATATATATTCAGTGTTTCCACTATTTGTTTTTATAAAAATAATCTCGATTTATGAAGTGAAATTTTCTAAATTGTTTAAAAATGTGCAGTACATTTTATAGTTTTCTCCAAACCATAGCCCAATATGTAATCATATAAAGTCTACAGATCTGATATTACAGGAAGGAAAGTAGCTAAAATGAGTGCATTAGTTAAGGACTACAACCTCCAAATACAAGTGTTACAGAGAGGATAAAGATGACCATGAAAGGATTCTGCTTTTAATTACTTTGAGTACTTTTATATTGTTTATTTCATATTGCCCAATGGAATACCTCATTTATCTGTTACCCAAGTTTCCTGTTTGTTTGATAGTGGTAGCAAACATACTACAAACTAGCAACTACATATACTTATACGACATATATTTGAACCATACCTTGGTACCTCTTGGTATGGTCTTTGTGATGGGCAATTTTATGTGTCAACTGGACTGAAGTAAGGGCTGCCCAGATAGCTGGAAAAACACTACTTCTGGGTGTCTTTGTGATCAGATTTACAGAAATTAGAATTTGAACCATGGACTGAATATAGAAGATCCACCCTCACAATTGGACTGGGCACTCTCCAATTTGTTGAGGACCTAGAGAGGACAAACACAGAGCAAGGGTGAACTTGCTTTTTGCTTTACCTGGGACATTCAACTTCTGCTCTTAGATTTCTTCTCAGGTCTTTGAACTCTGAAACTGACACCAGTATATCCCTTCCTCCCTTACTTTTCTGGCCTTAGACTGAAAGTTACACTGTCAGCTCCCAAGTGAGATAAAATATTTTCAGAATGAACAGGGGAGCCACAGACTGAGAGAAAATTATTCAAAGTTTTGTATTACAACAAAGGCTTATATCCAGGGTATGAAATTAATTCCTACAATGAATGCTCAAAGGGCAA
Source organism: Ictidomys tridecemlineatus (assembly GCF_052094955.1). Classification (NCBI taxonomy): domain Eukaryota; kingdom Metazoa; phylum Chordata; class Mammalia; order Rodentia; family Sciuridae; genus Ictidomys; species Ictidomys tridecemlineatus. The sequence continues at coordinate 81,665,941 of NC_135485.1, read as the reverse complement.
GCAAAACAATTTTAAAAATAAACAAGGACATGAACAGACACTTTACAAAGATATATATATATATATATATATATAAATTACCAACAAGCTAAAAGCATATGAAAAGGTGCTTAATTTTCATACCACCAAATACCTACTAGAATAACTACAAAGGCCTGCCTATTTTCAGGCCTTCACTCATGGTGAATTATACCATTGGCTGTCCTGACTCTCCCCTCACTTGGAGATGGAATAGTATGGGGTTTCTTGGCTTTCATAATAGCATGAACAAATCCCACTAATAAATTTCCTCTTACCTATCTATATTTCCTATTGTTTAGTGTTATGGTTAGGATGTGAGGTGTCTGAAAAAAACTCATGTGTGAGACAATGCAAGAAAGTTTAGAGGTAAAATGATTGGGTCACTTGAAGGGGATTCACCCAGTGGGGTATGCCTTTGGGATATATATTTGGTATCTGGTGAGTGGAGGCTCTCTGTGTTTCCTGGCCATGTCCTGAGCCATTTTCCTCTGCCACACTATTGCACCATGATGTTCTGCCTGGAGGAATGGAGCCAGCTATCTATCAACTGAGATCTCTGAAACTATGAATCCCCAAATAAAACTTTTTCTTTTCTAAAATGGTTCCTGTGAGGTCTTTTGGCCACAGAACTGAAAAAAATTTGACTAAAATATTCTGTGACCCAGACACTCTAGAATTCTAGACATTCTTCTTATCTGTAAACCATGCTTCATGTATACCTAGAATACACCCAGTAGATGTATATTGAATGAACAATGAAGTAAATAATTTCTTCCATTTCCTTGTAACCCACTCTTGGTATCCACACTCTTCCTAGGCCAGCAGGACTTGCAGTGAGGTGATATACCCTTTAAATATGTTGTAATGTATAGGAAATGTAGCTCATTTACTTTGTTTCCAACTTATCTACTTATCTAGTCTTCTTCATGATGGTTTACCATCTGAGAATGAGAAAAAAATAGTTTTTAGTTCAATAGGTTTTAAACTTATTTTGATGTAGTCATTTAGAAGGTAGCTTTGCGAGACAGATTCAAAATATTTAATGATTATTATAGCACAGACAACAACTAATCAGAGGGTCTCCTTGAACCACCAAAGACTGGCTGGCTCTCTACTGCTGAGCACATGTCTTATCTATAAGGTTTTCACTGTCTTCAGGTAAAAACAATTAGGCTCAGAGATTCTTATCCCCATTCTTCAGCTCCCAAGATGGCATTTTGTATATGGATTTATTGAAAAGTCTAGATCAGAAGCTTATATGATACTGTGATGTTGGACTATTTGGATACCACAAGCCAAATACAGAATTGTTATCATTAAGGATTTAATTTATCCCTGGGTTTTCTGCTGCTGAGGTATTAGGATGTTTTTCCCATGGATTCCTCAAAAAGCAGTGGTCTTCAGTTGATTGAGCACCACCTCAGCTTCCATGGCACTGGGAACCCTTTCTGAGGTCTGGAGAGCAAGAACCCTTGACATATGTGTATGTAAAGTATTCAAATGGATCAAAGAAAAAGCCTTCTGGTCTTGAAGTTCCTCTCACACACCTGAATGTTTCTGAAGCCACCTTCTGTTCCTAGCCTGGTCCTTATATATTAAGTGGCAGCACATTGAATTTGTAAAATGATGCCTTGAACAAAAATCCATCTTCTAATCCTATTGACTTGCTTACTGTGGCATGCCCTCTGTTTCCTTGCATCAGTGAGTTTTATAATTTTGTTTTCATGGTTCTTCCCTAAATAGCTCTTTTAGATCAACAGCCTCCCAACCTGCCCCAATCTGGGTTCCCTTCTAAGGCTGGTCTCTCTACTTTTCATCCAGATCCCATTCCTCCTTGTCTCTGCACAGACTTGGCACTTTCCTTTTTCTCCTGCTTTTGTTAAAAAAAAAAAAATATATATATATATATATATATATATATATATATATATATATATATGTATGTATATATGGTGTGTGTGTGTGTGTGTGTGTCTGTGTGTGTGTTATTGGAACATTCAAATCAACAGACAAATGTGAGATTAACTTCCTATGTTTGAGAATCCTTTTCTTAGCCCTCATTTTTTCTTGCCAATGTTCCATGCCTTTGCTGCAAAGTTCAGCAAAATTTCTCCAAAGTTCTTCATTTTCTGTGTATCTAATTCCTCTTCCCTTCATTTTCTCTTAACTCAGATTAAGTGAAAATTCTTTCTTTTCCCTGTAAAAACCTCTTTCCAATATAACTACTGATTTTCTTAATAAATCCATTCTTCAGAGATTAGATCATATTTTGCTTTGTCTGCAGCGTTTGACCTTTGACTCAGGTGGTCACTCATCTTCGTTGAAAGCACTTTTTTGCTCTGGGTGTCCAGGACACCAAACCCTTGTTTTCCTCTCTTCCTCCAGGGCTGTTTCTTCTCTGACTTTTGTTGTTGGAGCTTCCCTTTCTCTCTGACTTGCTCAGTACCTCTGGGCTCAGTCACTAATCCCATTCTGTTTCCTATCCTCACTGGTTGGGTGAGCTCCTCCAGTTTCATTGCTTAAATGCCAACTGTATGACAGTAACTATCTAAATTATATTTTAAATCTGGACCTCTGTAATTAACTCAATATTTGTGTATCTGAATTTGAGTATCTAAGTTTAGTGTCTCCATTGGTGACAAAAGAAGCAAGAGGAGAGTCATGGTAGGTAATTAAAGATTGGGTCAGAAAGATGGGGGCTGATTCAAGGGAAATCAAATGTTAATACCTCCATTCCAGGGAATCTTTCCTCTCAGCAAGGACTTGTTAATGAAGCACCCCCTGGGTGGCTCCCTTTCTGCCTTTATGAGTAGTTATGGAGAGGCACCCTGGAAGTTTCCTGTCCTACCTTTTGGCCAGGATAAAGGGGGCAGCATACCCCCATTCCCTCAGCACCAGCTTTGGAGCCCCCCTTCCTCTGCAGAGCAGTCTCTCTCTCTCTCTCTCTCTCTCTCTCTCTCTCTCTCTCTCTCTCTCTCTCTCTCTCTCTCCTATCCTTTAAATAAAACTTTTTCACTTGCCTCAGCATTTCTTGGGTGTTCAGTCTTCCCCACCAGGACTGGGACCTGATTTTCAAAACCAGTGATATCTCTGGTCTCATTAGACGAACTTCAAAACCTGCTCCATCCACAGGTTCTCCTCATGTGAAGGCAGCTCTATCCACCAAAGCCTGGGTATGAGCCTGTGACACCTTTTTCTCTTGCACACAAAGTACCTTTTGCCAGGAATTTCTGTTGGCTCTACCTCCAATAGAAGTAGAGAGTCAACCACATCTCAGCATTCCCTAGGGGGTGCTACCATCACCATATCTTGGGTTACTGCAGGAGTTTCCCTACTCCTGCTTCTGCTTTCCTCTTTTGAATACTTTAGTGTATTCTAAATACACCCTCCACAGTGAATATTTAAAATTTAATCATGTTATTCCTTTATTCAAAATTCAGGAAAGGCTCCCCATTTCAGAGTAAAAGTAGTAATTCTTAGAGTGAACAATAAGCCCCTCCCTGAGGGACCTGTGGTGCCTCTGACCTGGTCTTCTCCTTTCTTGTTCCACTGAGCCTGCTCTGGCCCCAGAGCATCCTTGGACTCTCCCCAAACAAGAAAAGCACAATCTTGCCTTATGGTCTTTTGCTTTTCCTATTTCTTCTGCCTAAAATAATTCTCTTCTCGAAAATATCTCCGTAGATAATTCCCTGGCTTTCAAATCTGTTTTTGTAAGTCACCTGAGGCTTGAGAACTGCCTGGTCACCATGGAGTACCTCTATACCCCCAAGGTCCCCTTCCATTATTACTTATTTTATCCTTAAATTTTTTACTTTCTAACATACTATGGCAGAGACCCTGAATGCTCATCCAATATCTATATGCTGCTCTGTATTTCCCAGCCTCCAATCTGACTTGCATAGGGACATGTGACCAATTTTGACCAATCAAATATAGGAAGAAGTAACCTGTGTCATTGGTTAGTGGAGGCTGGCTTTGCCTAGTGTAGTTTTATCTTCTTTGGCTTCTTGTCCTGGTAACTTTAGATGCCATTTTCTGGGTTATTTAACCACAAGACAAATGGGGGCTCACAGCACATAACAGACTATGATATAAGGGAAAATAAAGCTTTATTGGTTAAGTTAGTAAGGTATTGAGGAATTTATTTTGCAACAAGTAACATTAATTACTCATATTAAAACAATTCTAAAACATTTAGTAGACTTATTTTTATTGCCCATCCCAGCTAAAATATAAGTATCATTATGAGGAATATTTTTTTTTTGGTCTCTTATGTCTATTGCTTTTTCCTACATGCCTAGATTAGTATCTGGCACACGGTGGATAATACATATTTATACAGCAGATGAATGAACTGGAAGAAGTGATTTTTGCATTTTTCTTCTTTGCTCTGACAACCTCTCAACATCTCTTCCCCTCCTGGCTCCTGTAGTCATGTGCTTAAGTGTGATCTTCAGGAGAGGATTTGGATATTTGAGATGGGACTCAGGGCATGAGGGACTCCTCAGGCAATTTGACCTATCTTCCTGTCCATCCTTTGTGCAAGATAAACTACTATCCTCTCACCATAGGCAGAGGGGTTTAGAATGGGCCACAGCCAACCTTACATTTGTGAAGGAACCACAGATAAACATCCAGGAGTATTTCACATTCCAAACTAAACGTTCTCCTTGGCAGAAAACACCTATTCCCAACTTGTAGAGATCTGAATATATGTAAAAAGTTCTTTCACAACAGCAGCACAAGAGATTTTGGGGTCCGCCCCCTCGAAGTCACTGTGAACATGTTGGCTTACTGTGAGGGGCTCTGCCTGCTGCAGCAGCTTGCTTCCAGCCAAGGCTCATCTGTGTTGCTCCATGCCTCTGCCCCCTGCAGCCTTCAGAGCAGGGAGTAGACTGAAGCTGTAGACTGTTATGTTGCATGGGCTCTAGGAAGCTATTCAGGCTGAAGAGTGAGGTGTTTATGATGTCATTGTGGAGCCAAATATCCCCGTCCTTCTGTTTCCTTAACAATAGACTTTACTGCAAAAGAAAATACATTCTCCTAGTTTTTAGTAACTTTTTTCCACACTTGTATATACTTCACAAAATTCTTCACATGCACTATTCTTGAACCAAGACCTGGCACAATGCCTACAAAAGAGTAAAAAGAGTAGGTACATAATGGTATTGCTGAAGGAATGAATAAATAAACAAGAATCTTATTTTCTTTTAGAGAGAATTTAAGAACTACATGGGGAGAAAGGACAACATTTGACTTTGGATCTCTGTTTCATCCCTTGGAGTCATTCTTGAAATTTTCTTTCCTACAAGAATACATGCACATTTTCCCTGCACATAATCCTTCTTCTTTTTTTTTCTTTTTTTTTTTTTGGTAAAATTAGGGCATCTTTAATATCTTTAACACCAGTGATTCCTAAACAAGTCTATTAGGAGGGATTGCAGGTAAGTGTAGTGGTTTACATAGTATTTACATTTATTTTTTTTGCCATTATTGTCGCTATTTCCTCTATTAGAAGGCAGATGTCATTACAGACTATAATTTATTTGTTTCTTGAATGGCCTATCTTAGTTATGCAAATGTCAGGAAAGAATGACTTCCTGCTTTGGGAGAATTTTATAATATTGCCTTACTCTCAGTTTTACTTGAAACTGACTGCCCCTCCCAATAGCCCTATGCATTTTAAGCCAATTTGCTCTTAAAAGGAAGAGAATTGAGCCCTCCAGTCTTCCTTTTTTTTTAAGAGAGAGGGAGAGAGAGAGAGATTTTTTTTAATATTTATTTTTTAGTATTTGGCGGACACAACATCTTTGTTCGAATGTGGTGCTGAGAATCTAACCGGGGCCAGGTGAGCTCACTACCGCTTGAGCCACATCCCCAGCCCCCAGTCTTCCTTTTTTGAGATTCATTGCACTTAGCTACTGATGAATAGATGTTTCAGCCTGAGGCCGATTCTGAGGAAAGTGTGCAAAGCCCTGGAGAAAGCCTCTGCTGGTACCTGTGCTCAGCATCCCAGCCCTGTGCTCAAGAGGGCAGAAGCCCCTGCAGACCTGCCCCTGACAAGGGGTGCAGGGCTCTAGAAACCAGGAGAATTTAAGTCTAAGTAGGTAGTTTAACCTTGCGAGTGAAGGAGGTGTAGGACACCAGCAAGCTTTAAACTCTGATCCTTTTTCTTCCAATTAGTAGAAGGCAAGCACCAGATCTGGTAGGAAGTTGGGCGGGTCTGTAGAATAACTATCATTTCATGTGCAGGGAAGGAAACTTTTCATCAAAGTGTTTGGCAGAATGTCCTTGTGCAGAGAGTTGGATGTCCTCAGAAGGTGGAGCCTGAGGGGGGAATCTTTCTACTTCCAGCCAATAATGTTCACAGTGTAGAATTTCCTGCAGGCTAGCTTTATCTCACCCAGCTTGTGTACCAGCTTCTATATAGGGAGTCATCTAGCTCTTCTCTAAAGGTGATTAAAGGTGACTCCTGTTTAACAAAATCTCCTGCCAGTTGTTGGAGGGAATTTGGCTTAGGTCACTTTGTAACCTAGATATTATATTAAAGAATTTAAGAATTATATTTGTACTAGATACTAAGGAAGAAAAGTATAGGTTGTGGTGTAACTGTGTAATAGTGGGATCTGTCCTGGCATGTGAGGCTGAGAAAGTCTTCCTGAGGAAGGCAGGATATGGGGTTAGTTTGGTAAAGATGGACAGAGCAGTTCATGTTGTAGATCCTGAGGATTTAAAAGAAGTCACAGATTTTTGGTGTAGGAGAGAAAGTCTGTGACACATGGCTGTAAGGTTATGTTAAGAACTTTTGGGTTTATCCAAAGGAAATGGAAAGCCAAAGAAGGAATGACCCCAGTTAATTTACATCTGAAAGAAACATTTTTCAAAAAAGTGTAATTTGGTTACAATAGGCACAGAAGTGTTAGGAGTGGGCAGACAAGGATGTAAGCAAAGATAAATAAATCTCATTGGGGTTTGCTACTAGTTAACAGGAAGCAATAGATGGTAGCTTGATCACAAGAAGGCTCTGGTTGGAAAGAAGGGAATATATAAAGAGATAAATACCCAGAAAGAAAAAGAATTCTTGAGTACTGGTGATTTGATGGAGTTCAAAGAGGGATGTATAAAAAGAAAGAATGTCCTCACAATATTTTTACTTGAATGTTAATTTAATACTAGAACTGAAAAAGATTACTGGGGAAGAGCTGTACAAATTTCTCTTTAGTTATAGACAAGAAGATATGTTCCAGTTTAGAAAAAGGAGTTGTCTCTTTCCAAGTAGCTAGTTATTTAGAGGTAGCATCTAAATTAGAGTCAAGGTCACCTGCTTATTTTACTATATTTCTGTGACCCAAAAAAGTAGCACCTTCCTTTTCTCACATACTAGTATTCACTTGTGGCTATGAAATGATTTTCTAAACATGTATATAAGAGCATACTGGAGTGTTCTGCAACATACTTTTTCTTCTTTGCTTCTTCCAAAAATGATGTATATTTATCTAAGGAATAACACCAGACCATTAATTTATAATTATCCTTATTAATATTAGATATTGATTAAATACTCCATTTGAAGTCAGAATTTGTACATGGCTTAGATCTAAAAATTTATATTATGTATTCATGAAATTTGACAAAAATATCACCAAGTTTCAATTGTATAGAATCTTGCTTAACCAGAGTTTAGTTGAACTGATTCTATTTTCCCATCTTTTGGGGAAATCTGCAGCATTGCAGAAACTAACATGTCATTACCACTAAGACTGTAGTATTTCCCTCCTGCTACATGGAGTAAATGCTAAGAACTTAACTTTAGAATTCTTTTTTGAATAATTCATCTGCAATACAATCTATTATAAGTTTAATCAGGGAAACCTAGAGAAAAATGAAATAGTTGTTTCAGTTCAAATGCCATCATTCACATAAAGGACTGCATAAACATGGACATTTAATTTTATTGAAATTTAAATGAGTTTATTGCTCACTGGATATAAGGTCTGCTAATTAAGGGGTGAATGCCTTGTAAATCCTGGATAAGAGCGTATTTGCCATATACAGTTGTAGCTGACAACAGTCCTTTGTAGAAAATGAAGAACAAATCTAAACCAATTAAGATACTGTATGTGTAATTACAAATATTGTAAATGAAATGAGGTGACTTTGGCTTGTACAGTGGAACATGTATTAGAATTATATTTCATTAATTCTCTGTAACTCTTTGCTGATAATTCTCCCCCTCCCCCTCCTCTGACTCCAAATGGTGCCAATAACTAATCGTCTTTTGGACAAGTTAGTCTAAACCCCAATGAAGAACTACTATATAAGATCCTATGTAAATCTGGTCCTTGTTCACATGCAAGGTTGGTGGTTTTGGGGAGTATCTTGTTTGATGTCCTGTGTTAAGAGGAGCTTTCAGGATACTAAATTTATGAAGATATCATCTTATCAGAGCACTCACAATCATGTTGGGAGACAAAAGACTCCCAAGTTGTGGTCACCACTGCCACAATGAAATGTGCAGAGAGCACAAAGAGGATATCAATTAATTATACTGTGGGGTTACTGGTATTGCTGAGCTGGGTATTCAAGATAAGAGGCATCTTTCAGATGATGAAGGGCATTGAAATCACTTCAATGTCCTTAAATTGCTTTCTTGAGAAGCAATTCAAGTCATGTGGATCACTTAGATGCTAAGTACAATGATCTAGAATTGGAAAATAAGGCCCAAGGATGATTTCTTGTTTTCTCCTAGTTGTAACAGAAGATTGTCTTATTCAATTCTTCTGGGGGAGATATTTTTGACTTACTATTTACTATCTATTAAGGTAAAAAGTGTATGAAATTACATGTTGTGAGCATGCAGATTGTATCCTATAGAGAAGAAGAACATCTCTTCGTAGAAAGGAGACTCCAAGCTACAACTTTTGTGCCTGGAAGTAATATAACCTACCAACTTACACCAGCATTTGCTCTTTCACTACTTATACATATATACAGGATTTTGAATTTTGCTTTGAGTCAGCTCTACCATCCTGTTGATGTTCTTATTAATGAGTGAAATATATCCTTGATATGTATTTATTCCATATTTGAAAACACATTTGTAACTTAAATAAAATTACAGTTGAATAAAGCATATGCTGGAATTGTTTGGAGTCATTTGGGGAGTTGGTCCCCATCCCACCAAACAGAAAAGATGGCTTCACCCTCTTCTTTGTTTCCTCTTCATTCTTTATTCCCTTAGATCTCTAGAGAAATCTCAGTAAATAATCAGCCCTTTACCAGGCTTTAGAGGACCCTTCCATGCATAGAAGAGTCCCAGAAAAAGAGCCAATAGAGGTCTGTGCACTGGGGCAGTCAATGATGAAGGTAAAAGGGCGACATGCATGTTTTTGAGCTTTGTTTCTTCTGTTGGAGTATCCCCTGCAAAACATGTTACATTTGTTAGCTCTAGACATCAGAATGGGGAACTATTTAAAAGGCCTGTTCTTATTGCTTAGGCTCTATGATCTCAGAAAGTATCTGAGCCTAAAATAGGGTTAAACATTTTTTATAATGCATTTAATTATATATAATAGTGGCATTTGTTTTTGCATATTTGTACATGCACACCATAGAACAACATAATCCAGTCAATTTTATTCCATACTGGTTCCCTTTCCTTTCTCTACTCCCTCCCCCTGGTCCTCTTCCTGTACTGTTCTCTCTTATATAAAATAAGGATTTTTAAAATGCACTTTTATATTAAGGTTAGACTCCATTTCTTGGGGGCAGGGAGAAGATGACAAAGAACAAAAATTGTATAAAATGTAGAAACTGTCCAGAAATTCTGTTTATTGCTGCCTTTTGTTCTCTATAAAATAAATAAATGATACATTTACTGAATGTCTACCCCAATCCTGCACCATGCTAACCACTGCATTTTTCAAATATGAATAAATATGTACATTTAATTTTACCCTATTGGTCAGTTTTTCACTCATGTAACAAAATACATGAGATAATCAACTTTTAAAAAGAGGAATGATTTATCTTGACTCACTATTTTGGAAGTTTCAGTCCATGGTTGGCTGGACCTTTTGTGTGGGCATGTACAGAGGTGGCATGCCATGGCAGGGAGCCCACAGAGGGGAAAACTGCCTCCTTCACCACATCTTGGAAGCAAGCAAAAGAGAAAGGCACAGGAGTACCATATTCCCTCAAGTACATGTTGCCAGTGACCTAACTTCTCCCACTTGGCTTTGCCTTTAAAGGTTCCAGCAACTCCCAATATCATCACAGGTAGGTGTTAAAGCCTTTAACATATGGGTCTTTGGGAGACACTTGCCAATTATTGCAGTCCTAGACCTACTTTCTGAGGTCCATGTCATTTTAGAAATGATATGCTACTTGTCTTGAAATGTAGAATGGTGTCTTTCTTCATGAAGTGATTTTTCAATAAGACCCATCAATGATCTTTTCCAGCTTGAACTTTATTGTGTTAGTTCACAGCCAGCAAAATTTCTACCTTCTGCTGTGACCTCAGAAGTGAGATAGCTAGTCTTCAATTCAGATTTCTAAGAACAACAACAACAACAAAAAGTCCTGAACAAAGAATACCTGATATTTTAATGGGAAAGCATGCAAAAATATTCATTACATGATACACGCACATTTAAATTCTTCCTACTGCTACTTTCCCTGTTCTCTTAGACTTCATTTTGCTTAGGGCAAATTTTATTAGCATTTCAGTTTATAATGTACAGTATGCAAACTGGATAGGAGAGCTTCTTTTACCAGAAAAAAAATCTAATTTAGGAATCTGATCTCTATTTGCAGTTACTTATCCATGTCACTGCTGCCCAACATGCATCCTTGAGCGAGATGCATGATGCCCTGCCGAGTGCTGTAATACTCAGTTGTTAACTTTATAGTCCATGGTGGCATCCAAGATTGGCAGAGGCAGTCCACAAGCAGGAGAAGACAGCCAGCTGTGAAGCGGTTAAAAGCTTGCTTCCCTTAATAAAGAGGGCTTTCAGAGGCAACTACCAACTTCAGAACTTGAATATTTATGCTTCTAAGGAAACCAGACACACATTTACATTTTTAACAGTGTAGCTATATTAGGAATGGATAGTAGGAAGAATAATTTTAAAAGGGGCACTGGGTAATAAAATCAATACTTCAAAATCTGGTCTGAATCTGATAGATAATCACTGAAAACAGAAGTCCCTTTGCTCCTACTTGGGCCAGTTGTTCTAAATACAAGTTTTTCTTGAGCCCATCTTTAATCTTTAATATTGAGCTTATCACTCTGTGATCACAGCAACAACTTATTTATCTGACTGTGTCAGTGAATGAGCCATTCTGCATAAGTGAATTTCACAGATAACTGAAGCATGCCACCGCCAGTGCAAAAGCTTCACAGAAATGAACCATCTTGATGAAAACACTGCTCTGATGTATTATGTAACACCTGCTGTCTTAAATAGCATATGTCAAGTAATTAAGACTTTTTCTTAATGTAGTCAACATTCCCCAAGAAATACTAGATGGGACCAGGAGTAGAGCTGGTAATAAGGGAAGGTTCCAGAACTCTGTCATTGCTGCTGGTCCATAAATCACAAGTGTCAATGCCACTCAAGGCACTGTCATCTGTACGGTTCATCATTCTCCCTGCTACAAAGGAATGAAGATGTCACTAAGGTGACTGCTGCCCAGGGATGCTTCATAATTGGCTGCTGCTATGCTCCCCAGGAAGAAGTGAAGTATTTGCCCCTGGAGGACTTATTGTTTACAGCAGCTACCATGGAGGTTGCACTCCTGAAGCTGCTATTTAGAAGTGGGGAGAACAGTTGTCCTTCCTTTGAGTTACCATGTTTCTACAATCTCACAGAGACTTTTATTTCCTTCCTTCCTTCCTTCCTTCCTTCCTTCCTTCCTTCCTTCCTTCCTTCCTTCCTTCCTTCCTTCCTTCCTTCCTTCCTTCCTTCCTTCCTTCCTTCCTTCCTTCCTTCCTTCCTTCCTTCCTTCCTTCCCAGGGATTGAACCCAGTGGTGCTTAACAAGTAAGCCATACCCCTGTTCTTTTTTATATTATATTTAGAGTCAGGGTCTCACTGAGTTGCTTTAGGATCTCACTAAATTGCTAAGGCTGGCTTTGAACTTTCAATCTTCCTGCCTCAGCCTCCTAAACCACTGAGATTACAAGTGTGTACCTCTGTGCCTGGCAGATTTTCTTAATAATAGCCTTCTCAGTCTAGAATCATTATTCTTTAGATATAGACAAACTCCTCAATTTGTAGCTAATGGACAACATCAGTAGCAGACCCTATGGATACCCCCAAATAACAAGAGGCTCTACAATTATTTTTACAGTAGATAATTGTATTTGCCTCACCAGCTTTCTTACAAGTTCACATGTGGTTGTGTATCAATGGAACACATTTGAAGCTCAAGGTACTGGAGAAATACCTGAGAGTTGCCATTATTATGACAAATTAACTTTTTTACTGCATAGCTAAATATCTGGGTGCTCAGTTCCTTATTACTAGGCTGTCAGGTGTGAGTGTGACTGCTTATTTTAGCCCTCCTACTTGTAATTGGCTATTTTCAACTTATTAAGATTTGACAACATAGCTAACTAAGGTTGGTAGTACTTTGCATAAAACATGAGTCTATATAAAAAAGATCATATTGCAGTAGTCTTCAACGTGATGGAAATCATAAGATTTTGAGCTGCATAAGGGGAATGATTAAAAGTTTCCTAAAACAGTTCTAAAGATCCAGTTTAACTATGATACAAAGAGTATTTGCTCTTTGTTAACCTTTGAACACTTTAAATTCATAGCCACTAGGTTATTTGTTTTCTTCAGAACTATTCACCCTATTCTCTCCTGTTTTTGTATTTTCTGGGAAATATATAAAATAAATATATAGTTTCACAAAGTATATTCATGGAAAAGGACCCAATCAGCTCAGCCTTCCAGATGACAAACATCTCTGAAGTATAACTATGACCCATAAATCTTATGCATTGACACAAATGTGGTGGCCCACCTTGACAAGAACTGCAGCAGGGGTCCATGGTCCACCAATTGATAGCCATGCTGCTGCTTCTATGGGCTGCCCCCAGATGTTTGGGCACAGACATCAGAACTGTGCTCTGTTTCTAAACCTCAGAGATATGTTCTGCATATTTCATTAGATGCCTAGTTCACATATCCTGAAATATTTCTTATGTTGCACCTATGGAAATGTTTTGTCTCTAAACAAAATTATCCTTAAGATCTCTTTCATCCCAGTTGTCAGTGTACAACATAAAGTCTGAGCCCCGAAGCTCCCACGAGGACTTTGGGACTGCCTGTAGGGTCTCTGATGTCTTTTCAAAGCCTCATCCATAAGGAGCTTGATCTCTTCTTTTCTCCTTAGTCTCTCCTGAGCCTTTCTTCTATTTGCTCAGTTTATTTCCTTAGTGATAATTAATATTAATACTGTCCAGGTTAGGAGAAGGAAAGTTCAATAGCTTCCTTTTCAGATTATCTTCATATGGATCTATTGTGTGATTCACCAAAGTCCTTTATAGATATTGAAAAATATAAGTTAGTTAAAGACTATTTTATTCATTCAAAAATTTTGGTGCATTATAATTATACATAAAAGTGGGGTTCGTTGTTACATATCAGCACATGCATACAATACAGCGATATAATTTGTTCAGTTTCCTTTCTCATATCTGCCCTTTCCTTCACCTCTTGCTTTCTCCTAGTAGTCTTCCTCTGTTCTACTGGTCTCCCCTTCTATTTCCCCACCTTTTTTGGGAGTCTTTCTTTTTCTTTAGTGCCCACATATGAGAGAAAGAATTTGACCCTTGGCTTTCTAAGTTTGGCTTAATTTGCTTAATATAATGCTCTTAAGTTCTATTTTTCCACAAATGACAATTTCATTCTTTTTTATGGCTGAATATAACTCCATTGTGTATATATAATACATTTTCTTAATCCATTTATCTCTTTTTTAAAAAATTTAATTAATTTTTTAAAATTTATATATGACAGTAGGATGCATTACAATTTATTTTATACATATAGAGCACAAATTTTTCATATCTCTAGTTGTATACAAAGTATATACACACCAATCTGCGTCTTCATACATGTAATTTGGATAATGATGCCCATCACATTCCACCATCATTTCTAACCCTATGTTCTCTCCCTTTCCCTCCCACCCCTCTTCGCTATCTAGAATTCATCTATTCCTCTCATGCTCCCCCTCCCTACCCACTATGAATCAGCCTCCTTATATCAGATAAAACATTTGGCATTTGGTTTTTGGGGATTGCCTAACTTTACTTCGCATTATTTTCTCTAAATCCATCCATTTACCTGCAAATGCCATGATTTTATCTCTTTTATTGCTGAGTAATATTCCATTGTGTATATATTTCACATTTTTTTAATCCATTCATCTACTGGAGGGCATCTAGAAAAAATAAGAGATCCATAATAGCTAAAGCAATCCTTAGCAGGAAGAGTGAAGAAGGTGGCATCATTATACCAGACCTTAAACTATACTACAGAGCAATAGTAACAAAAACAGCATGGTATTGGCACCAAAACAGATTGGTAGACCAATGGTACAGAAAAAAAGACAAGGAGACTAACCCACAAAATTACAATTATTTTATATTAGACAAAGTTGCCAAAAACATGCATTGGAGAAAAGATAGCCTCTTCAACATGGTGCTGGGTAAACTGGAAATCCATATGCAACAAAATGAAATCAAACCCCTATTTCTCACCATGCACAAGACTCAATTCAAAATAGATCAAAGACTTAGAAATACAACCAGAGACCTGTGCCTAATAGAAGAAAAAGTAGGTCCTAATCTCCATCATGTGGGATTTGGCCCTGACTTCCTTAATAAGACTCCTATAGCATAAGAATTACAATAAAGAATCAATAAATGGGATAGATTCAAACTAACATGTTTCTTCTTAGCAAAAGAAAACAATCTGTGATGTGAATAGAAAGTCTACTACATCTTGGGAGCAAAATTTTTACCCCTCACACATCAGATAGAGCACTAATCTCTAGGGTACATAAAGAACTCAAAAAGCTAAAATCAAAAATGTAATAACCCTATCAATAAATGGGCCAAGGACCAGAACCGACTCTTCTTAGAAGAGGATATACAGTCAATCAACAAATATATAAAAAAAATGTTCATCATTGTTAGCAATTAGATAAATGTAAACCAAAACTACTCTAAGATTTCATCTCACTCCAGTCAGAATGGCAGCTATTATGCATACAAACAACAATAAGTATTGGTGAGGATGTGGGGAAAAAGGTACACTCATACACAGCTGGAGGGACTGTAAACTGGTGCATCCAATATGGAAAGTAGTGTGAAGATTCCTTGGAAAATTGGGAATGGAACCACCATTTGACCCAGCTATCCCTCTCCTTGGTCTATTCTCAAAGGACTTAAAAACAGGGACACAGCCACATCAATGTTTGTAGCAGCATAATTCACAATAGCTAAACTGTAGATTCATTCATCTCTTGTTAAACTCTTTGGCTGGTTCCATAATTAGGCCCTTGTGAATTGTGTTACTACAAACAGAGGTAAGCACATATCGCTGTAGCATAAATAATGAGGAGTGATATAGCTATATCATATTGTGTTTCTATTCCTAGTCTTTTAAGGAACCTCCATACTGTTTTTTCCACAGCAGAAAATGTTGTATTTCCCCATATCCTTGCCAGCATTTATATTACTTGTATTTTTGATGTCTGCTATTCTGACTGGAGTGAGATGAAGTAGTTTAGCTTTACTTTGCATTTCCCTGATTGCTGAAGATACTAAACAGTGATTTCATATTTTGGGGGCTATTTGTATTTCTTCTTTGAAGAAGTACTTGTTTAGTTAATTTTCCCACTTAGTGATTAAGTTATTTGTTTTGTGGTGTTAAGTTCTTTGATTTTTAAAAAAATATATTCTGGATATTAATCCTCTGTCAGAAGTGTAGCTAGCAAAGATTTTTCTCCAATTCTGTAGGCTCTTTCTTCATCTTCTTAATTGTTTCCTTTGCTGTGCAAAAGTTTTAAATTTGATACCAAGCCATTTATTAATTCTTGGTATTATATACTGAGCTTAAGGAATCCTATTGAGAAATTTGTTGCTTGTGCCTATATGTTGGAGTGTCAACCCAATATTTTCTTGTAGCAGTTACAGTATTTCTGGTCTAATTCTTGGATATTTGATGTATTTTGAGTTAACTTTTATACAGGGTTATATAGGGATATAGTTTCACTTTTCTACATGTGGGTAACCAGTTTTCCCAGAATCATTTGTTAAAGAGGTGGTCTTTTCTCCAACATATGTTTTGGTGCCTTGGTGAAGAATCAAGTGACTGTATCTGTGTGGATTTGTCTTCGTGTTTCTATCTATTCCACTGGTGTATGTATCTGTTTTTATGCCAGTACAATGCAGTGTTTATTACTACTGCTTTGTAGCATAATTTGAAATTGATTTAAAAAGGCCTATTTTCTCTGGATTCCCAAATATTCCAAAAAGAAAGAGAAGGTATCCAAAAAGGAATGGAAGATACACAACTTTCATGCTTCATAGCATATATCAAGTAATTAATATTTTCTTCTAAGCTAGGGAGAATTATATGAATAAATTAATTGATGGCTATTGTTGCTATTATGAATTCCCTCTAGCTGCTATAACAGATTGTCAAAAATGGGAAGTTAAAAAAGTAGAAATTTATTCTGTCACACTTCTTAAGTCTAGAAGTCCAAAATCAAGGTGTCAACTGCTTCCTTCAAAGGCTCTAGAAGAGAATTCTGCCTTGCCCATCTCACCTGCGGTGGATTTGGAAAATCCTTGCTGCTCACTGGCTTGTAGCTGCATGCCTCCCATCTTTTGAGTCTTTAGTCACATGCCCTTTGTCCTCATGTATCTTCTCTGCATTTCTCACTTTCAATCCAGGCTGGAAGTGTTTCTGCTGATTAAAAAGTCTCAAAAAAAAAAAAAACGTGAAATCCACAGAGATCTAAGCCATCACAAAAAAGGGTCCTCCACAATTTTTTTTTCTGTTAATATTGTTTCTACTCCTGGCTCTTGTTCAGTTAGATGGTTGACTCCATTACTCATCAGCTTCTTCTACTCGTTAAAAGGTTTCCCAGCCACACATTTTGAGGTTGGGTATTCAGTTCATGTTGTAATTAGCCACTTGTATGATGAGTCTTTGTTTTTCAAAACTATCAGCCATACCTCTCATTTCAGCTAAAGGAGATGAGAATTTCCTTTGGGGCAGACAGGGACTTACAGGTAATATATGCTGTAGTTGAACCAGGAATTAGACAAAGCAAGCTCTTTCCTTATTTTTTCCCACTTTTCCTAATGAAGTTAAGAGTAATGAGCCACTTTCATTATGGTATTTGTTAAATAGACATGAACAATCTATGGAATTAAATACAGAGTCACCCAGAACCCCACCTTTCAAACATACTCAGAGGTATTCTGTGGTGATATTTTGTGCAGCCCTATTGAAGCGTTATTTGTGACTCCTTCCTCATTAAGAGTTGAAGTTCTAATCACGTGTGGCTCTACTTGGAGTAACTGCTTAAATTTAAATGAAGTTACCAGGGTGGGGCCTTGATTCCATGGATAAGGATTCTCTCTGTGCATATGCAGCAGGGAAAGGCCACAGGAGGACTCAGAAAGTTGCTGTCCACATGTGAGGAGGAGCCACCTCCCCAGGAATCTGGTCAGTCAAATTGCCATCTTGGAATTCTTGTCTCCAGAATGGTGAAAACATGAAGTTTTGTTGTTGAGTCACCCAATTTATGGTGTATTGTTGTGATAATCCATGTAATTAACATACCACGGCATTCCATGGAACATCAGTGTCCTCTGTACACTGGAAATAGAGTTATCCATGCCTTTAAATATATTTGGTTAGTGAACCAATTTCCAGAATCCCTAGAACTAATTTAGAAAACCCATGCTTAAGATTCTGTCCTTCTAGAACCACTCTTGGTACCAAAATTTGTATTGTCAGGATTTTTTGAAGAAACAGAATCAATGGAAGATACAGATGTAAAAAGATTTATGTCAAGATATTTATGTCATGCAATTATAAGGATGGCAATTCAGGACATTGCAGGGTAGACAAGAAGGGTGGAAACTCTTGGGTGGGACTTGACATCATAATCTGGAGGCAAATTTTTTTTCTTTCTTAAGGAAACTTTACTTTTGACTGGAGAAGATCATGTTATTGAAAATAATGTTCTTTATACAAATAACCTTCAATTAAATTCAACTGATTACAGATATTAAACACTTCTAAAAAATACATTCAAGGCAACATCCAGATCAATGATTGACATATTAGATAATGTATTAGTCAGATTTCTGTTGTTATAACAAAATACCTGAGGCTTGGTAATATATAAAAAAGAAAGGCATTTAGCTCATAGTTTTGGAGGCTGAAAGTTCAAGATCATGCAGTCTCATCAATTTGGCCTCTGATAACAGCTCCTTGTCTACATCACATTAAGGCAGGTGACATAATGATGTGGTTGGAAACCAGAAAAGAACAAGGAAGAGGCTGGTTGTTTTTATAACAACCCTCTTGCAAGTATCAGAGTCCTATGAGAACAAGGTTAATCTCTTCTGGGGGAAAACTCTTAATGACCTAGTGCTCTTCCACTAGGTCCAACCTCTTAGAGGTTCTATTGCCTAAAATTGCCACACTGGGGAATCAGACTTTCAGTACATTAGCCTCTGAGGGACAAGCTACAGTCAATCCATGACATCTGGTTACTAAAACCTGTGCAAATTGATACAAGTCACTCTGCAGAGCAGAGCATTGCATCAGGATGTCAAGTAAAGAACGGGCTCAGCCAGGTTTCTCTCTCCACTGACAGGGGCCCACTCTTGTGCCATGTGTGGAGGATCACACAAAGGTCCTCAACATCAGAACTCAGGTTTACAACCACTGAGCTTTCCCTCAAAATCACAGCAAGATGGGAATGGCTGTGAGCATACATTGATTTATGTCTTAAAAACTGTTTTAGAACTTTTTTTACTTAACAACATTGAGGAGGGATTTAGAAAAAGAATGAGGTAAACAGCAAAAATCCCCATGAGTGGTTTCTCTAGCAAGCATACACATGATTGTAGTTAAAAGCGCGTACTGGGGGCTGGGGATGTGGCTCAAGCGGTAGCACGCTCGCCTAGCATGCGTGCGGCCCGGGTTCGATCCCCAGCAGCACCGCATACCAACAATGATGTTGTGTCCGCCGAGAATTAAGAAAAAATAAATAAATGTTAAAATTCTCTCTCTCTCTCTGTGCCCCCCTCTCTCTCACTCTCTCTTTAAAAAAAAAAAAAAAAAAAAAAAGCGCGTACTGGCTTTCCACTATCACATCTCTCCGCAGAAATTTTTGGTTTAACGAGCCCTCCATATGCTCCTTTTTAAAGCTCTGTCCAGCTAACACAACTATTTTGTTAATGGCACATTTGCTACTGATTCTTTTCTGAAGGACTATGGGTGATCATTGGAAGGCTTTTAATACATTGGCACTAAGCTCCCTAGAAAAATTTTCCCTGGGTTCCTATTACACGCCTTTATATCATGCAGCACACTTACCTTCAAAGAGCTTTCACAGATACTTCTCATTAGATTTCCCCTGGCTTTCCCAAGACTCTGGTCCAGGTCTCTCTCTCCTTTCTGTCTCTCATTCCTCCTCCTAGGCTCCTTCTTGGCGTCTAGTGCTTCTGACTCTCTCAGCCTCCTTGTTCTGCCTCCCTTATCTCTTTCCTAGTCCCTTCGATCATTTTTAAATTGAACTTTTTTCTCTTTAGCAAATATTGGTTTAGTTTTCTGAGTATATTGTTTAAAGTGTCTGAGTAAATGCTGTATATTTTAGTTTTAATTTAAAACTAAGTTAATAATATTCCATTGATCTTAGTGTTTCTGGCTGTATTTGCCACCTTGCCTCATAGTAGATATGGAGTAGCTTTCTGTTTTACTTGGACTTCCATCTGTTCTTTTCAGGCAAGTCCAGGGCTGGTTTTCTGTTGGACACAGTAGGCACAGAGCTAAGAGCCCATGACAGTTTTAAGAGACCCACAAAATATTTTAACTTCTTTTAATATTGGAAGAAAAAAAATAAAGAAACACAGCCCACGCTGGCTTGTATTCATATTTATGCCAATAGAGTGAGAGGATGACATTTTCCTTATATAGGTTTTATGGAAAAAGTGGCCCATGAAGGTGCTTAGGGCCCAAGGAAGACATAACAAAGCCCTGGATGAAACAAAGGGAGTTAAAAAAACAAAAACAGATAGGACTGAGCTATTCTTTTTAAAACACTTGTGATTTCCTTTTGCATTTAGGATAAAGACCCTCCCTATAATAGAAGCCTACATCCTCAAGCTCATTTTAAATATTTCTCTTTCAAAACCACCATTCTCAGAAATCTGTACTTGCAGCCTGTAGGCACTTATCCTTTCTCACCATCCCAGTTCCCCTGTCAGGAACATTCACCCTGATAGTCTTGGTCTTCACCTGTCCATTGTTCACATTTTGGTTTCAGTGTTTCTCCCTCAGGTGACTCCTTCCTTGCATTCAGTCTGAATTGGAGCCTCTATTCCTAATCCCTGAACTGCATTTGAATGCTGGGTGTTGCTCACTTAGCTATTTACAATGACTAACTTGCTCTTTGCTCCTCTGCTTCATGGTGTGGTCCACAGAGGAAGGGACACTGCCCGCCTTGGTCTCTATTGCAGACTGAGCATCCAGACCCCTGCATCCTTAAACTGATTAACAAATATCAGCTTTATTAGTGCTTTTAAAGAAAAAGAAACAAAAATTGCATTGAATTTCAATTTCCATACAATAACTTCTGATTTCCATTGACTTTTACTCTATTGATAGAAAAAGGTCTAAACTCTGCAATTGTGAGCTAACAGCTCAACAGCAGACTTGAGCACTCAAGGATTCAAGATTCAAAATGCTCAAAAGTGGGCTTTAAAAATCTTATTATTTTTAGTTGAATCTCTAGTATAATATAATCATACCTTTGCTTTTGAGAGAGAAAAATAAAGATTCTAAGGAGCCAGGGGCCTATGAAACATTGTTTTCTGCAATGTCATTATCAATGCAAACCTTTTCCAAATAAAAACTCTTCTTACCTGATGGGCACAGTGGCCCACACCTGTGATCTCAGTTGCTCCATAGGCTGAGATAGGAGGATCAGCCACATTGGCCCACACCTGTGATCCCAGTGGCTCCATAGCCTGAGGTAGGAGGATCGGCTCAGGATTGGCTCAGCAACCTAGTGAGGCCTTAAAGCAACTTATAGAGCCCCCATTAATATCACTGGTTCTGCTTCCCCACATGTTGAAGTCTGAACATTAGAGAAGCACCCCGAGGCAAGCGTATAAAGCAGGGTTTATTTAAAAAGGGATAACCTAGACTTCTCCTGTAAGGGAGAAGGAGACCATAGCTGGTATCTTAAGAAGCAAGGTGCTCTGCCCTTTTTATATGTGGTAGGCTTCCTTTGTTTTCCTGCCCTCTTCCCCTTATCTTTCTCCTTTCTGCATATGTGACTAGGCCCAGGAGTGCTCACTAGGTGGGACAGTCAAAAGGTGGGAAAGAGGTGGGCTGAAGGGGGAAGGGCAGGATGGAGCAGCCCAGGACACATTAATTAATGACTTTATAGCTCTCTGTAGGGAGGGGCAATTCCTGGGACAGATTACCTTAGAAACAAGTTGGAGCAGGGGTAGGTTCTTGATAAGGGTGGAGGAAGGGCTCTGAAGGAATTAATGTTTCAATCCTTCAGGGGACAGTCTCCAACTTCCGGACTCACTCAAAATTTGCCTCCTTGATCCAACTTGACTCGATTTAACTGTCTATACTGACTGCCTGTCTAATTCTGGCTTCACCATCTCTAAATAAAATATATTTTAAAAGGGCTGAGGATGTGGTTCAATGGTTAAGTGCACCAGGGTTAAATTCCAGGTACCAAAAGAAAGAAAGGAAAGAAAAGAAAATGAAAGAAACAAAACAACTCTTACATAAGAACTCCCCTGGAGTTTATCTTTGTCTAAGTCATAGTCTCTTTCAGAAAAAGACTGATGGGACCAATGAAATCAATGTGGACCAGTCTCCTCACTGGAGAAGGATCAGGTAAGAAAAAAGTGGTGATTTGAGATAAACCAATGGTTTGGCCTGGTTTCTGATTTGCTTTGGTTCAATTACCTAAGCAAGTGTGTCTCTTTAAAAAAACAGTATAACACATTTTTTTTTCTTATGTATTCCTGCTTGGTAACTGTGCAGCCTAAATAAAGTGACTTCACTTTAAACAATGCATGGTTGAATATCCATGAGAAAATGTCTCCCCCACTAGGGGCACCTTGGACCTTCTTCTCTGCTCCTAAGACAAAGGTTTTCTGGGCTTGACAGCTGCAAGGCAAGCTAGGTTTTCAGTACAGCAGAGACAACTGAGGGAAGAGAGAAGAGAAAAAGACCAAAGGGGTTTTTTGCTGTAAGCTCTTAACTTGGTGAAAAGATTTCAAAGAATGTTTTTGAACATTTCTATGATCTTAATTTATTTCTTTGTTCTTTGAAAGGAAGTTTTGTCTCTAAAACATAAGGCCAGGATTAATCTCAAGCCTGTTGTGATGATACAAGCCTGGGAAGTCTGCTTCATCTACAGAGAGCCCACATCAATTTGTACTATATCAGAAAGTTAGGCACTGGAGATGTCGAACTTTTAGGAAAAAGACCAAATAATAAATGCTGTGACAGTTCTCAGGGGCCATTCTCAGGGACAATAGAGCCTGAAGCATTAGAAAGAAGCCATTTATTCAAGACAGACACAGATCTAAAATTTCTTTTTCAAGGAGTGAGCTGTGTTAGGGAATCTCTCTTCCCAAGATGAGCTAGGTCACCTTAAGCATGGTGATTAGGCTTTCTGACTCAAGATTGAAGTATTTTTCTCTTGCTCATGTAAGTCCTTGTATGTTTCTGCCCATGTTAAGTTTAGATTAGAATATGATTCCAACTCAAAAGTCAATTACTTATGAAAAATCTATTGAGCAACATAAAAACCCAGCCAATTCAATGAATAAAAAAATTGAAAATATTGACCTTATTTCTATTATGGACATCTCTGAAGAACTTAATGTAATAATATTATTTATTGTTTTGTCTACAAGGAAGTTTATAATCCTAAGATCATAGCAGATAGTATTTATTAAGCACTAGACATATGCTGAGTATTCCCATTGTTGGTAGAGTTTGAAAATAAGCTATGCTTGTGAAATGCCATATCTTAGGGGATACACATTGCTGCCTTCTTTGAAAAATGAAGTGAATTTGATTTGTGGAAATAAGCAATTTATGGGGACTCAGTTTCCTCATCTGTGAAATAATAAAATGAGGATTCAGAGTGAAGCCTGGACTATATTACCTCTAAATTGCCTTCCAGATCAATCATTTTATGATTCTAAGTAACATGTCTTCATTCTACCCTAAGTTTTTCTCATCAATAAAACACTTAACTGCTCATTTTACAAATATAACTTAAGCATCATAAGCCAGTGCTGCTAGGAAAGTAATGAGAACCTAATTTTGGAAAAACAAACAAAAGTATTCAAATTTGACATATTGCTTTTCCAAGTATCAATAAAGTACCAGACAATATACAATTCCCACTCTTCAACTATTACAGAATAAGAAAGTACTATTAATGCTTTTCATGCACACTGCTTTTCTCTCCCCAATTATTGCTTAAATCTGTGGTAAAAAGTCCCTTTGAAAGAATAAGTTAGCAACTTCTGTGTTTTCTTCAAATAGTAGTAACTATTTATTTTAAACAAAGGGCTTGAAATAAATATTACTGATAGACTTAAGATGACTGCTGTAGTTCTATTAAACTAAAAGCTATCTTTAGAACAACATAGACTACCCTTTAGAAAATATGCACCTGCCCCTTTAAAATCCTAACATTGTAAAATGCCAGATCATTCTATGAGCTGTAGGTATCTCAGTCTTTGTGCGTGAAGAATAAAAGACAGTGACAATCTGACTGCAGTGACCTGGGAGAAATGGCAATTACAGACAGAGAGGGCTCTTTCTGTGCTAAATAGGTTAATTTTGGCAGAGAGACTTTCTCTGATCTAGTTAAATTAATGAAACTTTCACTGAATTAAATGTAGTTGGTGAGCTTTGCTAAGGCTTTGGAGGCTGTCAGAGTTTTGCCAACAATAGATACTTAAAGTATTTGAAAGAAAGAGAATAAGCATCACTTGAATAATCAGAGATTGTTTTAAGAACCATTAAATGTCTAAATTAACATAACTAAGAAAATCCATATGAATATTTTAATAACAGGGAAAATTTTTATACAAATTGACAAAATGCTTTTCTTATTTTTCCCCTTCAGCCTTTACCATAAATATTGACTAAAGAAAAATGTAAACAAGTAGAAGAAGAGGGAAAAACAGCTAACGATTTATGCCTCAATTTTATACAACCAGAAAGGTAAGAATCGCCACAAACCTAAGGGGGGAAAGGCTTTGTTTAGTGGACCTCTGTTTAAGATTCCTCTTTCTAGAATTTGTCTCTTGTTGAGCAAACATGTCCATAAGCAGCCCAAGTTGTACACAGATCTTGTACACAGATCAAGTACAATAAAAGGCCAGATAGAGGCTTGATTCTAAGCAAAATTGTGGCATCATTGTTAGCCTGGACTCCCATTTCAAATTCTTCCCCCCAGATCCAGGTAATGTCTTCCCCCTGCTTCTCATGAACTCCTCTTTCCCACCAGTCACCCTTGCTGGCACCTCCCTAAAATCTACTGGCCTATCTTATTTCATAATTAACAGCTGATGCTGTATTGATAAGAGACCAAAAGTAATAGGCTCCAAAATTGCTCATTCCTTTTACATTCTGTTATTTTCATCAGCCATATGGATGGTTCCCAGACTTATAGGTTTTATAGTCCATTAAAACTTCAGCAACAAATTGGAAATATGAAGGGAGACAGGGGAGTCATAAAATAGAGCTCTTAGTTCACTATTGGATTAATAGGAAGAGAGCGTAGATACACACACTTGCACACACTCACTCACACCTGCTACTTAGCTCCATATATTTCTCTACTGGTTCAGAATTCAGTAGTATGAGGCAGCTCTGCAGAACACCAGCAGATGCAACACATCCAGGGTAGCCTCCCTCTGCCCCTTGCTTCTCTGTAGGGCACAGTGCTGCTCGTGATACTTTCTTAGATGGTGTAAACATGCTGGAATTATGAAAGAGCCCAATTCTTGCTTCACCACAAGGGTTCTGTGGCATTTCGATCATCATTCCTACAGCAGTGCCATGGATCATGTATGCTCTTCCAATTAGAACATGTCTACATCAGATGTAACCACGTGCAGACACTAAACCTGCTCACCATGAGTGAAGTCCCATTCTTATGTAACAGGGAGAAGAGAAACAGCAAGGGAAGCCTGGGTTTCTCTAAAGACTTCTCTTAGCCTCTCCAGCAAGTCTTACCATCTATTCCAATTTTATCTTGTTTTTGCAAAGCAAGAATACCCAAACATGATCATGAAATAAAAGACTACCACATTTTATACCAGTATTAATACAATCAAATGGGAACTATTTATATTTATAATTTTATTTAATTTATAAGTACATTTACTATTTATAATTTTTTATATTAAAAGATGCATTTTAACTGTGTAATAAAAAATGTCAATCTTAAAACTAAAGGAAGCCCTTTCACCAGTTTTTGAAGGTCAGAGAAACCACATTGTGGAGTTGAAATGCCTCCCTATCACATCTGCAGCTTGGTGACCTCAAGGTTATTTGTCTCTTAATAAACAGCTTTGCCACCACCTGTGATTTTTCCAGTTGACAATTCACTTGTAGTAGACCATCTTTGCCTTGCATTATTTCAGCATACACCAGGTGGCTATAAGGAAGCATATAAAAGCAAGAGGCTTTCATCTGAATGAGAAATCATGTTGTTTTTTAAATATTTTTATCTCAAAATTCAATTAATTTGATTATTAAGATAGAACAATCTCTATATAACAAAATCAAGTCTATAGAGCAAAGACTCAAAACACCATAACACCTCAAAATAAATATTTGTCAAGTTTTTAAATTTAATTTTTTGGCACATTTCCCTTGATCTATGTATTTCCCTAGAAGAAATTTTAAAATGTGTGAATCACTCCCAAATTAGGCTTTTTTTAATACTAAAAAAATCACAACTTCTAACTCAACATGGATTCTCTGTCTCTGTTAGTTTTTTGCTTGTATTCCGAAGCTCCTGTCATCTTTATCCACCTTTCATGGTGTTTACCCCTGAAGAGAGATGGGGTTGCTCCACCGCCTCCACGCTTCCACCTCTCAGTTCTTCAAAAGGACACACCTACAAGTTGTTCACAACTCTGCCCCACTGTGTGAGCGCCAACAGAAAGGGACTGATTGTTTACAGTATTACCTTCTCAAGTGGCATTTGCCCTTGGGGACTGACAGGCACACTAGCAAGGCCAATGGAGGAAATTTGGAATTCAGGAAAATTTTTTCTTAAAGCAGGTAGTGATTCTTAATTATGGATTGTGGGGATAATGATGGGCAAGAAAAGCAGTGTGATTAGGGGAGGCAGGTATGGGGTGGTGAGGGAGCAACAGGAATGTTTCAGGGACAGTGGTAGCTATCACATTAGCTTTCTGCCATTGGACTAAATTGTATACCCAGAGCACTGTAACTCACTGTAGCATGTCAAACAGTCCAGTTCTCAGCCCTCACCTGGAGAGATCAACAACTACTGATGATTGACATCTATACCATTATATTCTGAATTAATAGCTCTACAATGGTGTTTCAAAAAATGGTTTGCTCTCTTGTTCTATTTCCCCATGTGACTTTTAAAGTAGACTCAAGGTTGAGAGCAAGTGATTTAAAGTAGTGATCTCACCAACATATAGAAGGATATCAGTTTGATCAAGGTGCTTCTTCCTCAGTCATGGTTAAGAATACTTGGGATGTGATCTGTACTTGGCTCAGTGTGAAAATGAAAAAAGGAATTGAATTTCTTTTCCATTGGCTTTTATTATTATTATTATTAAATAAGCTTTTTCTATTTTGAAATACAAATTCATAAATTTATAATGCGACTCTATGCCTTTTTATCAGTGTTGCCAGAAAAGTTTAGAAAACCTACAGTCTTTCCCTTGAATTTATCTATAAAGGTGACAATATATAAATAGGGAAACACACAATTATGCAAAAGGACTTCCATGTTTATTCATTATTATAGAGCATTAGAACTGGAATAGAACATAAAGATCCCAACATCCATATTTTTCAAACTGCAGCTATGATTTAGTATAGTGGTGTGAAATCAATTTTGAGAGTTTCAGCTAGCATTTTTTTAAATGAAAGGAGTAATATATGGAAAAATATAATAGAGGATAAACTATCAGAGTTCATCACATGCAGTGACGGTATATCCTGGATGTCTTGTAGAACTTCACTGTCATGGACAGCCATGCAAAACCTCTTTCTTACAGTGGGTCGTCATCAGAATGTGTAAAAGCTGCTATTGTAAGCAGCTTTCTCCCTTTGCAGATGAAACAAATGGGTCCCAGAGAAGCTAAGAAAATATTCACAAGTTGGCTTGTCGAAAAGACTGGATTAAAACCAGGTTTTCTGATTTTTCTCACCTTTGGGCTTCTTTTGGGGTACCATCAGATAATGTGACAGAGGGAACTCTTTGGAGATGAACATTAGTACAATCATTCCTTTGTAGTCAAGTAAAGTACTTGAGGTTTGAGGACACTAAATTACAGTATTCATGTCTAAAAATTCTAGATTCTGCTACTTTTGGAAGACATTTGACTATTTTCTACCAAGAAGTCATCATTTTGGGATGATCCTATGGAATTGAAGTGCAAGATGGGTTGAGACAAACGCCGGGGAAAGAAGGAGCAGACATGTGGTGGTTGGAATCTGATGAATGATGAAATCTAAATTGTCCATGAAATGATAATGGAGGATAAAGAGAATCATGGGACTATTTTGTTATGCAATACACTGATTTTGGAAAGAGATGGACTATAGGATAGTGTTTCTCAGAGTAATTTTGGTTATTGACATATTAATCATTTGGAATCTTTGTTAAAATTCATATTCTTCTGTCCTGGCTGTATTGAATTGCATCTTAGGAAGATGCATTGGAATGTACCCTGTCAGGTAATTCTCATGCTAGAGTATAAGAAGCCTGAAATCAGATGTGAAATAGATCAGTTGTCAATAACCAACATATTTCTAACCAAATTTGTGAGCTTGTCTCCTAGTAATGCTCAGCTCCAAAGGTGATGGTAATAGAGGTAGTCAGATACTGGGAGCAGGCCATGATTGATTTGGTATATTGATTGACTGCTTAACAGGAGCCCAAAATTGCCTTCTGCAGTGTCTTTATTTGCCTTTATTCAATTATTCACTCAACCCATCACTCAACCTGAATGCTTCCTATATGCTTGGTACTCTGTTGAGCTCTGGGAATGGAAAGGTGAGCAAAGGATGATATTAGAAACATAAGTCAATTAGCTGTCATACCCAAGTTCTCTTCCAGCTTAAGAGCTTTTCCCTTTGAGTCCTTGGAAATCACAGGCCCTTGTTCACTATGACACTTTCTTTCCTAAGTTAGAGCTGAATGGATCAGCAATGGACTGCTGGCCAGACAATGTCATCCAGAAATTGAAAGTGACCTAATGGCTATTATCAGTAGATTGTCATGTGTGAGATGCAAGGTATGAGTTTGTATCCAGGGGAGGATCACACTGTCTCTCTAGCATGGTCCTCAGATCTTAGTTTACAGGTCACTTCTAAAATAAGTCCTTGCTCTCCTCCAGAAATAGATCACAGCCTTTTGATATTTTTTCCCTTGGGTCTGATGTATTTGCCCCTTATTTCATTTTAACAATTATAATTTTAAAATTAACCATTAGAATTATTTGTCAATTTAACCTAACTGTAATGTTTCATGAGGGCTGGGAATGTTCTTTTTTGTGTATTAAAATATCTCTCTCTCTGCTTTGCAACATAAGTACCTGCTTGATCACGAAATTTACTTGCATTAATTTCATATTTTAATAATTTTAAGTGGGTTAAAATTGGTTTTCATTTTAAGATTTTCTTGAACAATAGTGGAATTGATGTAGTTTTCTAGTTTATTTTCTTTAAGCACCTAGGATAGTAAAGAAGCAGAAACCAGATTATCACTGCTATTTTCATTATATTTGAACTATTTTTAATCTCCTGCTTTATTTTATCATAAAAATTAAGGCCATGGTCTCTGAGCCCCAAGTTAGCATGCATTATGAAAAGCTTTCTCTTTCAAGCACCTCCTAATACTTCACTTTCATCTGACTAATAGTTTGTCATCCTTGATTATTCACCTGTACCTCCCAAGTCCATCAACAAGTTGGTCAACTCCACCCTGAAAGCCTGTCTTCAATGTAGGGACCTCCACCTGCACCTCCAGTACTCCATCCTGGTACAGGTCACCATGTTCTCTCACCCAATCTTCTGCAATAGTCTGTTAAGTGACTTTTCCCCTGCTCCTGTCACTACTCCCCCAAAGTACAGGGTACCGTTGAAGAAACAGGAACAAAATCCTGCCACATTACTACTAAAAGTTGTCCACTGATTGCTCAAGGCTCCTAGCATAAGCTCCAGACTGCCTTCTCTGGTTTACACCATTGGTCCTTTCCATTTTTCTGAACTCCCAGGTGTCCACATTCCTCCAGCTCCACTGAATTGCTCTTTGGTCTATGACCACACTGAGCTCATTTTTGTGATTTTTTTAGATTAAATTATTATGAGCTTAGCTTCTATTCCTGCCTAGAATGTTCTTTTTCTTCTTGTTCATATGGCATTCACTTTCAGTGTTACTTTCTCAGAGAAGAAGCACCATTCACCAGCTTCCATATTACTCTGTGTAATTTCTCTCTCTGCAAGTACCACTCTTCCTTATTATTCTTGTTTCTCTAATGTTTCTGTTGTTGGTCTCACCCCACTAGAAAGCAAACTTTTGTGAAATCAGAACCTTGGCCTCAAATTCACTCCTGTATCTGTGCAGCTAGAACTTGCCTCCAGGGGCAGGATGGGACCTTGATAAATATTTATGGAAAGAACAAGCTGTTGCAGGAAGATTTAAGAGCTCTAATCTGAAACAACTCTGCTGGCCACAGATTGAAAAGTTTCCTCAAGTGTCTTTGTTCTCATTGAATAGAGAATCTTGCCAAGGATAACATTTTACTCATTAGCAATGAGCATGTACAAGCTGAGTCTTCTCTGCATCCTTTATACCAGGAAAGAGAAAGTGTTCTCATTGTTACCTATGTCAGCAAAGACAGGAAGAGCTTCTGACAGAAGAACTCCAAGAGTTTACATCTAGTCCTCCACTGATCTCCTTGGAGTAAAGACTAAATCACGATGAACCTCACCACTTTCAGGCTTTGCTTTCTAGTTAATCAGACTGACCTTTCTGGCAGGGATCATGGAAGAATTAACTAATCAGTGTCTATGAAACATTTGGATAATGAAGAAGGCAATAGGAATCATGATGACAAAATCTGTCTTTTGCTGACACATGGGGTAGGAGCAAGGAAAAGAAGGCAAAAAAATGTTGTTGTTGTTTTTTTTATGCAGTGGAGGCTTCTACAGAGTGTACAACTATTGTACAACCTTCCCACTGTGCAGCCTGTCTTTTCTTTTTTGTGACTTGAGCCCTCAAAGTGTTACTCCTTAAAGGCAGCCATACTAATATTATTTTCAAAAAACTCCCCTGCCAGGTTGGAATTATTTTCTACTTTCTACTTGTGTGTGGGAGGAAAATTGTCACTCTTTTATTACAGGGCTCTTTTGTGTCACTGAAGACATAAAACATGGACTTAAATTACTATGGACTGAAACCATCCAGGTGGGGGTTCTGCTCAGGTTTAATTTGAGGAATGTGGCTGGCCATATTTCCTCTGCTTGTCTCTGGAGGAGAGGAGCCCACTCACTGGGGGCCCAGACTGCCCTTCTGTGTCCTCTCTGGTGACACTGAGGCTGTTGCATGGTCAATAAGAATGTTACCAGGGACAGTCCATGTAGGATAAGCCTTAGAGAAGTATGTGGTGTGGTTTCACATCACCTTACTGCATGCTGTGTTGTCTCTTCCTGTGGTCTCCTTCACGGTCCCACCACCTCACTGCTCTAGTATCAAAGTCCCAGGAATCCAATGTGTCTCACATCTGTACCCTTCCATAAATGGCACTTAAAGAGAACCATGGGGAGAAGGAGACATTCAGTCCAAAGGAGTGGCTTACTAACAATGCCCATATGAAAAGGCAGGCATTCTGGCAGGGGACATTTTGGTATCTTGAGATCATGTCACCTCATTCTGTCTTATCTTACCAGCAGTGTCATGGTTTAAAGCCATCCCTGCTTCAAATTCAATAACTGGATCAAAGTAGAATTCAAGACCACATTTTCCCTGTTTGATAAACCATCTGTATATCCTCTAGAAGCTTAGCTCACCAGAGGCAGGAAGGAAAGCTTTGCTGGGGTGGCACCTGCTGAGTGGCCTGCCCTGGCCCTTTGTTTTTAAGTGAGTTATAAATTATGAAGTATTGCTGTTTGACAGAACTTGGAGTGAATGAAGAGGGTATCGAGAGAGGGAAGAGAGTAAGACCCATGATGCCACGAGGAGAAAAAAAGATCAGATTTCTAATATTCTCAATTTGAAAAGACACTCATAAACTTGAAATTCTTGCCCCCTTCACAGAAGCTGTAAGTAAGAAGCAATTTTCTCTGAGGTATTTTGTGTCCTCTACAACATCCAGAAATTCATGTAACTTTGTGTCTCTACTCACAATGCTAAGAAAATGAAGTTTCCCACATATGATTCTACCCAATGCTCAGAATACCATTGTGTAGCAGGAATTCTAAGGAGCTATTACTCAGCACAGAGCAAAGTGTGCTTTTTAATGAATCAAAAGGCATCAGAGAAGTGTGTGTTCACAGCCATTTGATGGTCTGGATCACGCTGTGTCCAGGTACCTTTTCATAATTAGAAGTGCAGAAAGAAAGCCCATTCTTCCCAAATTGCAGGAATGTTTCATAGAAAAATAAAGGGCTGCTCCCATATATCCTCTGTCGACAGACAATAAAAGAGAAAATTGGTCTACTAAAAAATGATAGTACAGCTTTGGAGACAGGAATGGTGGTGGTAGATTTGTTAAATATTTATTTTGGCTCTAATCTTTCCATAGGACAAAGAGGATAGAGAGGATCTTTCCTTGTCTCTCTTCTTCTTCCCAAAGAGCTCATGCTGTGAAAAATAATTTCTATCAAAAACAAAATAAAACACAGAAACAAACCCATATTAAATAATGTTGACAGGCATGAGGGAGAACAGGGAGGTAGTCAGTAGAATTATTTCCCACAGAATGGGGAATATAAGCATCTGGCTGGCTTCTGAGGGCTCCTGAGTCTCTGTCTGCTTTCCACCTTTGCCCATGGCTCACACCCTTATGCCTTCTGGTCTCTTTCCAGATAAGGCATCCATGTTAAATAGAACCAAAGAGAACAAGGCGCCTCCCTCTCTACCTTCACTTTCTCTCCTCCTTCATGTTTCTGTATAACATTTATCACTATCAGTCTAATTGTGAATTTAACTTGGTTTATCTTCTGTTCCCCTATACTAGAATTTAACCTTCACAATTACTTTAACCTTCACAATTACAAAGGGCAAATACTTTGTCCCTTTTATTGACTTTGGTATCCCTAGAGACTCCAATAATATCTGATGCATTATAGAGACTCAATGAAATATCCTTGGGATGGGTCCATTGTTGTAAACTCATGGATGCTCTCTAATGCCAATGTCTCCATTGTTCACTTAGTTTAGTTTTTTGCTCTTTTCCTTGAGACTCGGGGGACATTACGTCTTGTAAATCATTTTTCTAGCATTTTAAAGTAATTTGTTTCTTATGCATACCCTCTAATTAACCAAATTGGACTATAATATTTACCTTCTTTAAATATAATCCATAACATATTTGGAAAAAAATACTGAGTTTTTAGGTTTAGGTAGATTTCTCATCTAGTTCTTCCTGGTTGAGCTTTCTTTTTTCCTACATAAAAGAAATCAAGGAATAGTTATGTAAAACTGCATAAAATATTACTCAGACATAAAAAGAAATGAAATTATGGCATTTGCTAGCAAATGAATGGAACTGGAGAATACCATGCTAAGTAAAATAAATCAGTTCCAAAAAAACTAAAGGCCAAATGTTCTCTCTTATATGCAGATGCTAACTCACAATAACCAGGTTGTGAGGTATAGAAGTATTTTTGAATTAGACAAAGGGAAGGGAGGGGGGAATAGGAAGGATAGCAAAATGAATCAGACATTACTTTCCTATGTTCATATATGAATTCACAACTAATGTAACTTCACATGATGTACAATCAGAAGAATGGAAGTTGTACTCCATGTATGTCAAAATACATCCTGCTGTTATGTGTAAAAAAAAAATAAAATAAATTAAAATAAATAAATAAATAAATTAACTCCAAAGAGCTGGTCTGAAAAAAGAAAAAAAAACTGCACAAAGAGAACGAAATCTTTGTGAATTGATTATGTTCCTATAGGAGTTCCTGTTGAAACTGCTCAGGCCAGGCTACCAGTGCATTCCCTGTAACAGAACAGAAACTTTTCTACCCCAGAGAAGATGCTGCCAGAGACAGCCTGATTTCATTTACCTCTAGGCATGGACAGCATAGCAGAAGTGCCTCTTTTCTCCCTTTTGCTCTAATCTGGTCGCTCCATGTCACTGAAGACCTAATTTTTGTTGGGGTTCCTCAGGAAGTATAGATCTGTGGTCACCTGGAGGGTCAGATCAAAATAGGCTGAAAGGATAGCTGTCTTACTCACCTGGAGCAACACCCTCCCAATGGGAGAGAAGCTGTTCATCTTCCCCAGCCATTTGCCCATGTGCCTCAACTTAGAAACCTTCTTCTGAGACTGGAAGCTCCCCCACCAGTAGACTGCCAGGTTGATGGTGCTTCTGGAGCCCTTAGTTTGCTCCTGCATGCTAGAAGCAGCTCACTCTACCCACAGGAATCCCATCTGGATTGTCC
This sequence comes from Ictidomys tridecemlineatus, assembly GCF_052094955.1. Taxonomy (NCBI): domain Eukaryota; kingdom Metazoa; phylum Chordata; class Mammalia; order Rodentia; family Sciuridae; genus Ictidomys; species Ictidomys tridecemlineatus. The sequence continues at coordinate 81,631,695 of NC_135485.1, read as the reverse complement.
CCAGCCCAGAACTCTCTCAAGGCCTCCTCAAATGACTGACACTGGAATTTTCACTAGTTTCCCAGAACATCTTTTTGCCTCATATGACTCATTGGAGATACAACAAAACAATTGATTCTAGTATCTTTACCTTATATTGGGGACAAATAGCACTGTGTTCAGTGGTAGGTGCATAGCAGACCAGCTGCTTGAGGACACCCAGGTGGAGACAGTGAGGCACCTCAGCTGGAGGGGGCAACTTTGTATGCATGGGCCATTGTTGTGGTTTGCATCTGAAATGTCCCCCAAGGCTCCTGTGTTAAAGGCTAGGGCCCCATGCAGCAGTGCTCTGAGGTGGGGTCCTCAGAGGAGACTGAATCATGAGGATTCATATTTTAAGTTGGAAACTTTAGGAGGTGGTACTTAGTTGGAGGAAATGGATGATTGGCACTTCTCCTTGAAGGGTGTATTTTGTCCCTGGCCATCTCTACCCTCTGCTTTCTGGGTACCATGAGGTAAGCAGCTTTCCTCCACTGTGCCCTTCCTCTGCAGGCCTAACAGCAACTAGGTCAAGCAGCCAGGGACTGAAATCCCTGAAACTGTGAACCAAATTAAGCCTTTCCTACTTTAAGTTGATTTCACTCAGTTATTGTGTCACAGTGATGGAGAGCTGATTAACACAGTGGGAAGCGTAGATTAACACCTATCAAGGCACAGCTGGCATTCAACATAATGTGGGTGGATAATCCTGTCCAAGAGGATTGTACAGGGTGACTGGGACAGGAAATGTAGGCCAGAGCCCTGAGGAATATGAGTACACAGGGGAAGTCTGGATCAGGAGTGTTGCAATGGGCAAAAGGTGTGACTTATGCAGTCCAGGGGGAGAAATAAAGAATAACCATCCACATGCCTCTGCTCTGTTCTATGCTTTAATTCACTCAAGTTACTCAATATAATTTCACTCTGTAGGTTCTTCATCAAGAAAACAACAATCCTTAATGCTAGTTACTGCAATAGGTATAATCAATTCATAGCAAACAATTCTAGATTAATTAATTATAAGCACTGCAAACACACGTAATCATGACAGACATTCCCCCTGCATGCTAAGTTCAAGTGTCAGATCAAAAGTCTCAAGCCTTAGGCTTTAAGTCCAGCAGATGCACACTCACTTAGACCAGGGTACTCAAGTCAGGAACCAAGGGAGGCTTTTCCTGGGGTGGAGCTGACGGCTTGATGAATGGCAGTCATAGGGAGAAGTTGCAACTCTCACCAGGGTCAAGAAGTGGCTGTAGAGTTTGAGAGCCACAAGAACAATTCAGATGAGAAGATGAGATATCAGGCAGATGAGAAGAGTTGAGATATCAGTCCAAGTCCTCATCAGGCTCTCAGGCTTGTGTGCATCAGTATTGGCCTGGCAGAATGTCTGTTCATTTGCTCTATTATTTATGCTAAGTTTTGGGGCTTCCCCCACCCCTTTAATCCTTAGCAGCTACCACAGGATTTCTCAGTGACATCATTTAAGACATATGGTTAAGACATATGGTCTGGTGGTCCCCACCCTGATCTTTTAGTCTTTCCCTATTATCCAGGGAGGACAGCCTGCCAGAGGCTTCTCTCTAAGTTTATCATGGAGGGGGAAAGTCACTTCTTTGTGCCTCAGGGACATGCTGGAGGGTTCCAGTAGGCATGCTTGGTGAGAATTCTGGTTTCAAATTGGAAACATTCACAGCTCATTTTAAAAATGGAGTTGCTTAGGCTCAGGTGCAAGGCCATTCTCACAGGGGCCAGTAAGGGGACTTAAAAAGAGTGGTTAAGGGATGCAGTATAAGATTACAGAAATCAAACAAGCACAAAAGGATAAAGTGGTCAACCCTGCCCAGTATTTCCTTATGTTATTTTTAAAAGTAGAATACAATGCAGGTCTAAATAAAATATCTTTGAGTAAAAAAACAAATAAGTTAAATAGAGATTAAGTTAACCTCAACTTTACACACTTCTTCTCTTTTCATAGATAGACATGGAACACTTACATCAATATATTTATTTTCTAGATGGAAGGTAAGGGCTGGGAAGGGGCAGTCACCTGCCTAAAGTCACACAAACAGTAAATGGAGTTTCAGGGGGAAGGGTTAAGGATACTTGATTCTCAATACTTGTTTGGAAAAAAAACCATTCAAGCAAAAATAAATAGTTTATAATAATGAGGGTTCATTAACATGACTCAGTAATGATGACAAGAAGTACATAAGAAAGATTGATTGCCTTTGAAAGAGAAGTAATAAGCAACTCACAATATCCCCAGCAGAAATACGGAAAGTATTTGTCACCTATCTGGGAATGATTAAGTATTGTTAGGTCTGTCCAGAGGTCCAGTGATGACCTTATATTCCTCTTTGGTCATGGTGACAGTCCCTGACCTGGAAAATCAGTTATCAAAGCCCCTGCTGATACTCTTTCTGAGCATTGCTCTAAGCTTCAGCTGTATTCAATGTGATGTAAACAGATGTGGACTTCCAGTATGATCTGTTTAAGTTTAAAATGGCACAACACTGAGAAGGAAAAAAATGAAGGAAACATAATTAACTATATGCACACTGAAGGTGATTTTTAATTGTTAATATTAAATGTGAGGAAAAATATCTTCGGAGCATGGCAATTTCCAAAAAAAATTATATAAATTATATTTTAGATTTGTGAAATTGAAGAACATATTGCTTTTCCAAAGCAATTATTTAAATGTTGTCTCTTAATTATTCTGTAGTATACCCCACTGTTGAAACCAGGGAGGCTGATCATTAATGATTGTGTCTCCTAACCTGTGGTTCAGTTGCTCCCATTTCTCCCTGGTAAGGACTGATTCATATAAAAATAGATGCTACAGTGCATAGGTTTGGTGTGTTGGGACTTTCTGCTATACCATAAAACAATATTCAACAATACACAGTCCCCTGGCTAAAGATGGCCAGCTGCCCATTCATAAAGTCTCACTGAAACATAACCATGCCATTCACTCCTCTTTGCCAGTGGCTGGTTCATGCTACAGTGGCAAAGCAGAATAGTTATAGAGAAGAGATTATGGGGCACAAATATAAAATATTTACTATTTGACCTTTTACAGAAAGTTTGCTAATCTGCCATAAAAGAAGATATTCAAAAATTTAGTGAGATGTAAATTTTTATGTTAATCTTTTATGTTCAACATGCTTAGCCACATTGAAAAAGGTATCAATGCTTGTCTTTCACAGGGGACATTTTGACACATTTCAGAAAACCAAACACTGGCAATCTTAATGGTGCTGTATGACTTTTCATAGAATTTGTCTATCACCCGTTGATATGCACATATTATTAAACTTACTTACACAATACTACTTCACCAGGTCTAATTAGCATAGTGAAATGATATTAAATGCTATCATGATGTATTTTCTAGGATACAAAACGTCTCTGCAGATTGTATTTTGATAGAAATGAGGAGAACATAAATAACCCTGAGATCAGACAAAGCGAGTACTACTGTTCCTGCCAGTTGAAGGTCATCAGTCATCTTCTTGAGATTGTATTTATTAATTGGGATTTAGAAAAAAGCATCCACAGCTCAATAGGTAAATAAGTGCATAAGGGACTCAAATGGCTCTAATAGATTATACCAGTAAAGATACCATATTTGCAATGGGGGTTATGATTGACATCACTCTTGAAGAAAGTTTATGATAATCTACTGTCATTCTGCAAGATTCACTAAGGCCCTGTATCAGTCAAAATTGTGTTATACAGTGATATGACAGGAATTATCTGGTTTTTAATTTTTATTATTAATTTTTGGGATTCATTCACTAATGTATTTTTTCTTTTTATTCTGGGAGAAGAAGTTGTACTTGGCCATTTCTACCATACACAGTACAGAGATTTTCACAGTAGCATGCTGTGCTTTTCCAAATAATAGAAGCTCAAAATGGTCCTTCAGGTACACTGAGCACACTGTCGGGTGGACTACTTGCAAGACTCCAGCTATATCTGCCTCCCAATTTCCCCACTTGGATGAACCAATGTGGTCTTTTGATTCTGTTGATGTTGACTCAGCTCCAACAGCTGCTAACTCCTCCTGAGGTACCGCCTACTGTGCTGGGGTCTGCTGCTGTGACCCACTTACCAGGAATTGCTATTGAGTTTCCAGTTTAGAATGAGGTCTAGAGGACCAGAAGACTCTGTAGCACAAGGTCCAGGCTGACCCTCCTCCAATTTTTAAATTCACATTGTTTCTGCATTGTCAGAACAGATTGTTTTGCTCTTCTCTGTAGATTCAAGAGGATTTGTGTAGTAGTTAGGTTTAGGTGGCTGGTATTTTCCTTGAGATTCTATTTCTATGTATTTTTGAGTGGTATGCTTTCTAAAACACATTTCCTTATTTTTTTAAAAAAAAATATCCCTGAAAGCATAAAACAATGTTTGAAATTCTTGTCCTGGTATTCTGTGTCCTTCATGTTTAAGAAATTTCTATTTTTATCTAAAGAGAAAGTAAAATAAATAAATAAACTGCAAACCATGGATCCTGTAGCTTTGCTCTGGAATACCTCACCACTCTTATTACTCAGCCAGGCTCCTTTTGTTTGTCATTCCACTTCATTTATTAGTTCCTAGCCTTCCTACAGAAGTTTAGTTTTTACTTTTTCAATGAAATTCTCCTTGAGTACTTTAAAGCCTCATAATGCAATTTATGTATGCATGGTCTTCTCAATATTTTCCATTTATACACTCACACAAATCCAATATTTCTCACTCTATGTATGTCTGTGTATAAAAATGAATATGTCTAATTATGAATACCTACCAGCTTTCTTATTTTTTTTCTTATGCCAGACTGTCTGACTCCAGAGCTTGTCTATCACCTATCCATGAGGTGCCACTGCTCTCTCCTGGGTCAGTGACAAGCTTCAGTAAATGGATATATCTACCTTGCCAGGAACACTTGGGCATTACAACTCATTCCTTTACAATAAGTGCTCCGGGAAGCCATCACAAATTAATTGTGGTCCTCGCAATGAGACTGCTCTCTACCTCTGATGGCTAAACTCAATAAATACTCAGTTCTTAAGTCCCATTTTACCCTATGCTGGGCAGGCTTGCTCACCATATTGCTTCATTTATATTGCTTATCAGGATATTAATAATGATTTTAAATTTGCTAAGAGCTAAAAGATATTGCAGAGTTTCATCAAAACTCTTTTTGCAAATACTCTCCAAAGGTTGGTTTAACATTTTTCCTACATTTTAATTCTTATAAATTGACTGCTTTATTTCTCAACTTCTACCTTTTATGGTATCTCAAAGTAGAAATCACAACTTTTTGTTCTTTAATTAGCTCCTTGTCTGAACATCATGTCACATTGTTGATTTCTTTTAAAAGGCCAATGTTTTCAGAGTTGATAATTTCATAAAATGAATCATTAGCTTCTTTATAAATTGATAATAGGTGTATTTTTGGAATTATATTTATTGTTACAAAAATAGGTGTTATTTGACCTTAATACAGAGAATGGGGAAGTTTTTTATTTTTTTTTTTTTACCTTAATACAGACCACAGGGAAGTTTTTTGTTTTGTTTTGTTTTGTTTTCTTTAAAGAGGTTATTTGTTTGTTTTAAAGAGGTTAATTTTATAAAAAATCATGAAGTCTTTTTATTTTATTTTTAAGATTACAGGACAAGGCTTATGCTTATTATTTTTATAACTGGTCATCACTATTTTTCTACATAAATGTTTTTCACCACTTTTTTTAAGAGCAATAGGGCTTTTGCTTTGAATCTTAGTTTTAAAAAATAATTAAATCTCATTAAGGAAAATACAATGAAAAAAATTTAACCAGGTTCAGAATTACACTTAAGGTTCATAAGATTTGTTATCTGGTTGGAAAGCATTAAAAACGTATTTAGTGTTTTTCTTTTACTTTATCTTTTGACCAATGATTAAAAAAAGTAAATCATATTTACCATATATGCAGTCAAGTACTTTGATTTTTTTCTAGTTCAATTCATTAAAATGACACCAAAATATGCAATTTTGGAATCACTGGTATATGCAATTCCTTTAACTCAAGATACCTAGGTATTTTCCTCAGATTTACAATGACATTGTGAATATATGGCAGAATGGAGTCATGAGATGAATGACTAAGATACATTATAGAGAATTATCTTTATGGTTTTGTTAGTAATCTGAGTTTTTCAAATAAATAGAATAAGGTAAAAGATCCATTTATTAGAATTTATTTCATAAAGACTGTTTCATTTTGAATTTCATTTTTCTCAATAAGTTTATCTGATTATATTCTCAAAAGCAAATATATTATCATAGGAAATAAAATAAATGCATTTTTTCAGAATATATGAACTTGGTTAAAAGCCATCCTGACATTCTAGCCCATTAAACAATTTACTAAAGCAAAAAGGTCTTTATAGTCCTTAGAAGTAGAAGAATCTTTAGAAGTTACTCATTTCAACAAACATTATGCAGCTATTTTCAAAAGTATACTTCACTGAAGGGAAAAATCACTGTGTCCTGGGAGATAGCACTCCTCTTTCAAAATTGATATAGGTGTTACAAAGTTCTCTCACAGATAAAACCAAAAGAAGCCTCCTTGCAATTTCCCTACACTTTTCATTCTGAGTCATCAAAGAGCAAGTCTATTCTCTCTTTGACATAAAGTGAATGGATGACAGGTTTTCTTACCCCCCCCCATTTCTTAATGTTAAATAATCCTCATCCCTTCAGTTGTTTTTCCCAAAGCACAGGTGCCAGATTCTTCTAGTTGCTTTAATCTGGGTAATTGCTAGTATGTGCCACTTTTTAATGTTGGCTATGTTTTCAGCGTGGCGTTCAAACTGGAACTGTGAATGTGGTCTGACTAGGGCAGAACTGTGCTGGATGTCTGCCTTTGATCTCTCTGAACATTGCACTTCTTTTAAGTCAGCATAAATTTGACTCAGATAATGTTGATAACAATGTCATACTGTTAAGTTATCCATATATGTATAAGCAATCTATGGAATTGTGCAATTTCTTTTTGTGAAAATAAATCTAGTAATTCACATAAAATTTATTAAATATCCTCTTGTACAACATAATCAAAAAATATTAAACCATTTTTTGTGGCTTCAGTGCCTAGTAGAGGATCTAGTCTATAGTGACTGTTTAATAAATGCTTTTAGAATAAATACTGATAAATTAGATACTCTTGAATTTTTACTTTAATGCACAATTTCAGCACTATTTTAATGGAACATTTATCACATATTTTATAATTATGATTGCAGGCTCCATTCTATTCACTGAAATTAATACCAAATAAGACAAACTCAAGGTTAGGGCTTGATGACAATCTATCAGGGATTCTCTAAGGCTTCAGTTAAGTGCCACAAGCATTTATCAGTACCAGGCTTCTGTAGACATTAACAATATGTTGTTCCCCAAAAACATCAAGACTAGTTTCATATGGCTTTATTAATCAAAACTGATTTGGTAGAGTGAATCAACTAGCTGTTGATTCATCTATCTATACCATCATTTATATTGCATTTCACCTTATACTTATAGAGCTATTATTAGAGATACTTTGATGCATCACAATAAACTATGTCTTCAGTATTACATAATCTGCCAACCTGAAAATAACATAAAAAAGAGATTAAGATAGATTTTAATCACTCATTAATGAGAAAACCACCTTCATGATACTATAGAGTTTGGCATTTCGAGGTCCAAGTTTGCTTATCAGCTTCTCCAACTACTGTTTTAGGGATCTTGCGCAAGTTACTGAAATTTTTAAACTTTTTTTTTTTAACTTGTATAACATAGATACTGACAGAACTTACCTCAGAGATTTGTTTGGCTGATTAAATAAGACAACTTTCTCAGATATGGTTGCTTGGGAAACAGATTCTGAACCTTTGGGTGTGCATGCAAGAGGTAAATTGAAGAAATTACTGGGAATTAACACCAGTGGAGACTGGGGGATGCTGTGGAAGATTGAAGGGCTGGGTAAGGGGGAAGCCCAGCTGCTCTTCGGGTGCAAAGGAGGTGGCAGATGACTCCATGGGAGCTTGGGAGCTGGGAGGTCTTCAGAGCAAGGAAGTGGTCCTTTGCACCATTGCCTGGACCAGTCATTGTATTCAGTTCACTCTGCAGAAGAACGTGTATTCTTAGGTGGGCATCATCATTGGATGGAAATCAATACCTGAGAGGGACCCAACTGTGAGGTGCCCACAGCCAGCTCCCAAGGTGATTACTATAATGCCTGTTCCATGTTAACTGAATAGTGTATATTAGCTGTTATTATCATTGTTCTTCCCTTCTGAAACTATCCTAAGGAGTTCATTAAATCAATAGTCTGACTTTTCTTGATCTGTGAAAACTATTTTCAAAGCTTCATTGATTCATAATTGATTGATAATAAACTATACATATTTAAAGTGTACAAAGTAATGTTTATCTCCCAATACAAACACAAGCACACCCGTAAAAATATCACAAAATCAAGACATTGAACATTTCCATCCCTTCCATAAGAAACCACATGCCAGTTTGTAAACTATCTGTCCCATTTCCTAGTAATAACTGATCTGCTGTCTGAAATTGTAGGTTAGTTTACATTTCTCAGAATTTTATATAAATTAACATAGAGTAAATACTTTGGGGGTATGGCTTTTAATTAGCATGGTTCTTTTGAAATTTATCCATATGAGAGTGCATATTAATATTTCACTTTTTAAATTTTGGAGTGTATTCCATTGTAGGAATATCCTGTAATTTATCACTTTATCTCTTCCTATGCTTTTACATTATTTCAATTTGGGGGCTACATAAATAAGCTATGAACATTCACATTCAAGCTTCCTGTAGACACATGCTTTTATTTCTCTCAGGAAAGCAGGAATGGAACACCTTGTGATTTGCAAATGGTTTACCCAACTCTGTCATTTGTCTTTTGGTTCTATTAGTAATGCGTCTTGAATAACAGAAATTCTTAATCCAAAGTCTTGTTAATCAAGTTTTTTTTAATGGTTTATGTTTTTGGTGTTATATTTATGATTTTTTTTTACCTAATACAAGATCCAAAAGATCTTCTATGATGTTTTGATTTATTAAGATCTGCAAACTATTTCCAATCCAATTTTTCATCAAGTATAAAGTAAGGGTCAAAGTTCACTTTTTGACACGTGGGTATCCAAATTCTCCAGCATCATTTATTAGAATAACTACATTTTCTGCCTAGAATTTGCCACTTTTCTGCAAATAAATTTTCTTTTTTTCCCAATATTTATCTTTTAGTTGTAGTTGGACATAATACCTTAATTTTATTTATTTACTTTTATGTGGTGCTGAGGATTGAACCTAGGCCTTGCATGTGCTAGGCAAGCACTCTACTGCTGAGCCACAACTCCAGCCCCTGCAAATAAATTTTCTATAAAATATTTAAGATAGGCATGGCATATTCAGGTTTTATATTTCTTTTTGAGTGACTTGGGTAGTGCATATTATCCAAAGAAAGTTTCATTACATCTAAGTTATCAATTATTGGCATAGGATTATTCAAAATTATAATTTAATCCTCTGCTGACATATATAATCTGTATGGCATTTCATTTATTACTTTTTCATATCAATAGCTTGTGCCTTTCTCCCCTTATTCTCAAAATAATGGCTTTTGGATTCATTACTTTTTACCATTTTTGTTTTTATTGTTTTCCACTTCGACCTTTAATATTTTATTTCTTACACTGTCTTTGGGATCAATTTGCTCTTTTTTTATAAGCTGAGATCATTCATTTGAGACCTTTCTTATTTTAATATAGGCATTTAAATGCTTAAAATTTCTATCTAAATACTACTTTAGCTGTCTCCGCAAATTTGGTTTTGCCATGTTTTAGTTTTCTAATTTTTTTTAAAAAATATGTTAAAAAAACATTTTCCAAATATTTGGGGTTGGTCAGATATCTCTGTTATTAATATCTATTAAATTGCACCAGGGTTAGAATTATATTTAGTATAATTTAAATATTTTTTAAACCAATGAATTGTGTTTGTAGCCTAGAAATTGGTCGGTCTTGTTACATGTTCCATTGCAATTGGAAAGATTGTGTATTCTGTTACTATTGAGAAGAGTGTTCTTTAAATGTCAATTACATCAGCCGGGTCAACAAGTATTGTTGTAACCTCTTATAATTTTCTTTCTACTTCTTCAAGACATGGCGTTTAAATCTCCAAATATAATTGTGGATTTGTAGATTTGTTTATTTCTCCTTATAGTTTTATCAGGTTTTGCTTAAAGCAATTTGAGGGTCTGTTATTATTTGCATGCATATTTACAATTATTTTTTCTAGATACATTTATTTATTTACTGTTGTAAAACTACTCTCTTTATTCCTGTCAACATTCCATTTTCCTTAAATATATTTGTTGTATATCAACATAGCCACTCAAGCTTATTTTGTTATTGTAAGCATTTATACATTCTTTTCTATACTGTTACTTTGTTTTTATAATTTGGGTGTAATTCTTTTAAGCAGCATATGGCTTATTTTTGCTTGTTTGCCCATTTTCCCAGATATGTTTTTTTCTGTGTATTTAGGTGACTAACCTCTCATGTGAATATTAATATTGTAGTTTCGAATCTAACATATTGTTCCCTATTGTTCCACATGTTTTTATTAACTTTGTTCTTCTTCCCTGTCTCCTTTGGAATAAATCAATTTTAAAAATTGTATCTCCTTTGGCATCTTACTTGACATAACTCTTTGTTATGTCAGTGACTGCTTGAAAGTGTGTAGTACACACCATTAAGCTATCAGAGTCCACTTTCAAGTGACAATGTGCCACTCAGCATTCAGTCATCTCCATGGTCCTATTGTCTTGCACTTGGATCCTACTTGTTCAACTGAAAAGACCACCATTTTTAAAATATCTTTTAAAAATCTTTATTAGAAGATTTTTTTAATTTCCAGTGATCATTTCCAATGCCCTTCATTTCTGTGTGGCTAAATATTTACATCTGGTGGTATTCTCCCACTGTCTAAGGATTTGCTTTACTCTTTCTTATAATACAAGTCTGCTGCTCCTAAGTCCTTTTGGAACTTTTATACTTAAATATATTTTTATTTTGACTTCATCCTTGAAAACTTTTTTTTTTTCTGGTAATGAAATTGCTAAGTATTTTTCCTCATTTTTACAAAAATTTTTTTTTGTTCTCTTGATCCCCTACTGTCTTCTGCTTTACATGTGGACTATTTCTATCCTTTTTCTTTTATTTGAATGTGGATAGGATTTTCTCCTTCTCACTGGTTTTGAGCAATTGGTTATGTGGTGTCTTGGTGTATTTTTCATCTTCTATTTGTTGTTCTTGAAGTTCCTTGCATTTTTGGAGTCTCTAAATATAATTCATTGCATTCTTTGTATGTTAATTATTCCCTCAAATATTTTTCTGTCCCTCTGCCTTTCCTCTCCTTTGAAGACTCTAAGTGTTATCTCTATGCTTCATTTTGAATAATTCTTTGGTTCTTTATTTAGGCTCAATGGTGGACTATTCTACAATGACTCACCTGTGGACTCTCCCATCCATGTATTTTCCAGCTACTGTTTTAATAACAAAATGCTTGATTTTGATGATTTTTAGATCTTCGTCTCTACTTATAATGCTTAGTATTTCTTTCAGTTTCTTCAACACATAGAATATGTTTTATTAATTTGTCTACTAATTCTATGATCTTTTTCAGAATTAGCTTTTTTCTTCTGTTTTGATTCTGGGGATTGAACGTAGGGGCTCTCAATCACTGAGCCACATCCCCAGCCCTATTTTGTATTTTATGTAGAGACAGGGTCTTCCTGAGTTGCTTAGCACCTTGCTTTTCCTGAGGATGGTTTTGAACTTGCAATCCTCCGGCCTCAGCCTCCCAGCCACTGGGATTACAGACATGCACCACCATACCTGGCTGGAGAATTGGCTTTGATCAATACATTTTTATCTTTATGTCATTTGTATTTTTCTACATTTTAACATTCCTGGCAATTTTTTATTGGATGGCAGACATTATGGCTTTGACATTTTTTTTTCCTTTTTGTTTCTTTAAATATTCTTGTCTTGATTGTAGTGAAGGTAGTTCAAAACAGGCTGCTGCTTTTAGGCTTGTTCATAAGCTTTGCTAGATAATGTCAGGGCAATGCTTGTTTGTCGAAGGCTAAGTTTTTGTTCTTCTGAGGCTAAGCTATTCTGAGTCCTCTCATTGTCCCATGAATTAGATTTTTTTTTAAGTCTGTTTTGAGCAGAACTATTCTTGGTCTGTGTAAACTCTGGGGACTGTTTCCCTTTCCCTGTCTGAAGAACTTCGGCTCCTTGGCCTCCCCAAGCACCAGCTCTGTCTGCACATTCCCCACTGTGTTCTGTCCTTGCACCTCTGGCCAAGGTCTTGTGCTGTCTTTGAGTTCATTTATTCTTTTCCTCAGCTCTCACTGATCACAATCCTTCACTGCCCTTTATTATGTTCTTTCTTTTTTCTTATTTATTTTTAGGGGGGAATATAGATCTGGTTCCTGTTCATCTGATTTGCCCTAAAGCTGATTCAATGTCTTTTTCTACACCCCCTCCCAACACCTGCCAGTTATTAAACTGTTTTGAGAACAGTTTTAGGTTTAAAGAAAAATTAAGCACCAAATACAATAAATTCCCATATACCCTTTTCATCACTCCCACATATCCATCGTGGCTTTGTTTCAAGTGTTACTGATTTCTTTTTTTTTAAATTATTTTATTTTATTTATTTATTTTTATGTGGTGCTGAGGATCAAACCCAGTGCCTCACAAGCACTCTGCCACTGAGCTACAACCTCAACCCTGATTTCTTTTTATCCTTTGTTTAGCTTATTTTGGGTTCGGTTTGCTTTTCTATTTTTCTGATTTCTGAAAGTAGAAGCCAAGGTCACTAACTGCAGACCTTTCTTCTCTGCTAACATAGGTTTTCAGTGTTATATATTTTAAGGACTATTTTAGGTGCATTCCATATACTTTGACTTTGCAATTTTGATCTTTTACATGTAGTTCACTTGGAGTTGTGTTGTTTATTTTCCAAGTATTTGTAGATTGTTTAGGTGTCTTTTTGTAATTCTAATGCTATTCCATTTTGATGGGAGAACATATTTTGTAAATCTTTATTCATTTTAAAGTCTACTGAGGCTTGTTTTATAGTCCAGAACATAATTTTGGGGGTAAATATCCTGTGTGTATTGAAAAGAATTTGTTTTGCTTATTTAGGTACTTTTTCTATAAAAACCAGATAGGTGAAGAAAAGTAATAGTGTTTCTCAAGAACTTTATATCTTTTTTGATCTTTTGCCTACTTATTCTTTCAAATATTAACAAAGGGGTATTATAATCTCCAGTCATAATTTAGGCCTTGTCAATTTCTGCCTTGCTTCTGTCATGTTTTGTTTTAGGTATTTTGAAGTTCTTTTAGTAACTGTATACATACTCAGGGTTTTATTGATCCCTTGATGGGTTGACATACTTACCATTATAAAATGTATTGTTTGTCCTAAAAACATTTCTCATTCTGTATCCACTTTGTATGTTATTAATATAGACATTTTAACTTTATTTTAATTGGTATTATCATAACATCTTTTTCTGTCTTTTAATTATAACTTGTTCATATCTTTACAGTGAAGTGGATTTTGTTTGATAATGGGAAGAATTGTACATTCCTGGAAAATTTTTATTGGATGGCAGACATTGTGGCTTTGACATTGTTTTGTGTTTGCGTAAAGTAGTTTCCCCAATCTGGCATTATTGACAGTTTGGGTGAGATAACTCTTGGTTTTGGGGTACAGTACTCTGTGTGGTTGGATGTTTAGCTGCATTTGTGGCTTATGCCAGCTTGGTTGCCAAAACTTGCCCATCTCTTGTCACAACAGAGAAAAGCACCTCTAGTCATTGCCACATGCTCACTGGGATGACCCAAATCACCCCTGTGTTGAGAACCACTGTTTACATGTTTTACTGGCATATCTGAATTTAAATCTACCATCTTATTGTTTTTGTTTCATTCATTCTTTTGTCTCTATTTTGACTTCTTTTAGATTGAGTAAATTTTATAATTCTGTATTCATTATTCTAGTGGCTCATTAGATGTATTCATTTATTATTCATGGTGTCTTCCCAGAGGTTTATTGTGTGTGTGTATGTATGTGTGTGTGTGTGTGTGTGTGTGTGTGTGAGAGAGAGAGAGAGAGAGAGAGAGAGAGAGAGAGAGAGAGAGAGAGAGGGGGGGGGGAGGGAGAGAACAGTCTATCTTCAAGTGGTATTGTGATCACTGTACATTTAGTCTAAAAACTTTTTAGCAGTGATTTCCCTTCACCACTTCCTGGCCTTTTGGACCCCCAGGCATTCTTCCTGGCTTCATGCTTCCTCAGAAGACTCCTCATCTGTATTTGTTGATCAGGGCTCTGCTGAAGGTTGAGGGGGAGTATATACAGGTTTCTGGGGCTTTCTCTCTCGTTTCCACCGTTGCACCCTGTAAAGTCTGGTCACTTTGGTCTCTCTAATCATCACACTCTGTCTCCTCCATGCAGGGTGACCTTCAGAATGTGCTGACTGCTCTCCCTTCACTGTGGTCTGGAAGCAGTCCAGGCAGTGCACAGTACATTGGGGCTTTCATAGACCCATGAAATGTGTTTTCCTTCTCTCTGGTGTCACTGACAAAAGGTGCTTTTCTTCCAGTGTCTGAAAACTGTTGTGTTATAGATATTGTTCATTTTTTCAGTTACTTTAGCAGAATGGATAAATCTCATCCCTGTTACTGAATCATAGCTAGAAAATGCATCATGTCAATTTTATTCAACCAATGTCTCTGACATTTCTTCCAGGATACAAAGGTTTCTTTTTCCTCCCCCCCCCTTTTTTTATTACAGTTGCTTGCTATTTTTAAGCATTATCAGATATTAAGTTGTATCTCCCAGTCTCTCAGTGATCTAGAAGAAAATAAGCTGAGATCCTATACTGGGGCCAAAGAATTTCAAAGAACCTTTGTTAGCTTTTTGTTGTTGGGATCACCTGCCAAGAACCATTTAGAAGATGGAAAGTTTATTTGGGCTTACACTTTTGGAAGTTCAGTCCATGACTGGCCAACTCCATAGCTCTGAGCCTGAGGTAAGGCAGAATTTCAAGGTGGAAGGGTGTGGCTGAGGGATGCTGAGAGAGTTCCACTCACAAGAGACAAAATGTAAAGCCCAAGGACATGTCAGTGACTTACTTCCTGTAGCCATATCCCTCATGTATGCAGTTACTACCCAGTTAATCCATATCAGTGGATTAATCTGCTGATTAGTTTATACCTCTCACATCTAATTATTTCACCTCTGAATATTTTTCCATTGTCTCACACATGAACTTTTGGGGTACACCTTATATTTAACCATAACAAGCCCTCAATCACTATGTCTGAGGATTCTGGGAGTTAGATGCATTTTCAAATCATCTCTGGCTCTTGTCTCTTACTTCTCCAGACTCCTCACTTTCTCTGTTTTATTTGATTATAACTGTGATAAGCAATTCTAAAATTGTCCTATAGGTTATGTGTGTGTGTTCTCTCTCTCTCAAACCTATACAGCATTTGTTAGTATTATACACTAATATTTGTGAAACATTGAAAAAATCACACATTTTATTTTCTAATGAATTTTTGGGAAACTCTGATAATAGGAAAAATTTTCATTGGCCTCTTACTCCAGAAATATTCGAATCTTTCCCATCTTACTAGATGATTTGGTCTTCTTTTATTTATTTATTTTTGTACCTGTCCAATATTGTCATCCCTTTAGTGCTGCCCATGAAATTTGAAATCCATTTTCTTCTGATGTGCTGGAAAATTTAATCATGCCCTGAGCCTATTCCTGAACTCGAGCACTCTGAAGTCCTCCTATGTGTATACCAGGCTAAATAACCATATCAGTCCCAGATGATTGAACCTCAATCTAATGATATGACTTAAGAAGGGACATTTTTCTCCTGTGAAGGGACACTTCTCCTGTGAAGTGTGGGGGGTGGTTATATCCCAGGGAAAAGCATAAATAGATTCAAACTCTTCAGATTTTCCCCAATTCTCCTCTGTTTCTTGGGCAGGATGGGTTAATGACCTCACACTAATTCCCTCTTGGACACTGATTCTGCAAGTGTAGGTCTTCCAGGTCACCCCAGTAATGAACCCATTCTTCTCCTAGGACCAATGTGTGAGATCCTGTGGGAGAGCTCCATTTGACTCAATTTTTGCCTCCCTGTGCTGAAGGAGAAAGTCTAAAAAACTTATCAACATGTCCTCTTATAATGCTAGAATAACACCAGAAATTTCTCCAAAGAAAGGGACATGCATTTCCTAGGAAAAGGAGAAATGTTATATTCTAGGTGTGCATTCCAGTCCCACAGATTATTTTTAAAACCCAGTTTTCTATAATTATTAATAGCAACTTTGTTAACCATTGACTATGTACTTTATATACATGTCTTCATTGAATACAACATAGGTCATGAGGTATCCTCCCATTTTGAAGATGAGAAATCTGAAGTTTACTGAGACTAAGTAACTCATCCAAGGACAAATTTCTGCCTATTAAGTAGCTGAGGTTTGAGACCCAAGTCCTTTATCTGCAAGTCTCTCTGGACCCATGATCTTAATTATCATACCACACTGCTTCTACAAGATTTCAGAATTGACCTTTTGTAATCATAATCATTCCTCTGCCTTCAATATTTTTATCATAAATGGAGAACATAGTGTCATTATGTAAAATCTATATCTTTTCAAAGTGTGAAGTAAGCATTGCATTTTTACTCATGCTTCAGTTGGTGAATGGTATTAACTTTCTGATCTTTATTGCTTTATTGCTCTGTAACTAGGACCACTCACATGGAGACAATTCCTTTTTATATATAAAAAAAGATGCAGGATGGAGAGAAAAAGAGAATAAACTTTTACCAAGGTTTTATGATTCCTGATATTTTATACGAAATATTTCTTAATATTCATATCACCCTTGTGATAGGCAATTATGTTTTAGAGTGGGAGAACAGGCTGAAAGAGCTTGATGTCAAAGGTTCAATCATTCATGCATTCAATAAGTCACTGAACTTCACGAATTGATGGAGTGAGAATCATATTAAGTACTATTGTTGCAAAGACATATAAAACAGCATCCCTGTTGTGAAAGATCTCAGAGCAGAGAAGTGAATAGACCCTTCCATGCAGTAAGAGGGATTGTTCTAGACACCTAGGCAGGGTGTGCAGGATGCACATGGAGAGCCTTGCATTCAAGAGGTGCCAGGCTTCCTAGGAGAGGCTATACCTAAGCATAAGCTTGAAAATCTCTGAAAAGATACTAGGAAGAGAATGGAGCTCATGGTGAGTGCAGCATTCTGCCCTGGGTGATTTGAGAACACTGAGGGAACAGGTAAAAAGGTGGATGAGTGAAAGAAAGAAGGGAGATTTAATATCGGAAAGAATTTAAGTCCCTGTTTCAACTGGGTGAATCCAGATGACAACTGAAGGACTTTCACTTTCTCCTCCTCCTCCTCCTCCTCCTCCTCCTCCTCCTCCTTCTTCTTCTTCTTTTGAATCCTTGTGTCATGACTAAAAATGTTAAGGATGAAAAACTCTCCCCAAGGACTAAGTAGCTGTAGAATTTCAACTTGTTTTTCTGGTAAGAATCTTTCATGATGGAATGAAACTCTGCACATCATGCATTTTGTTTTCTGATGTTGAAGAAGTTTATTTGCAAATCATTTTGATGATTTATGGGAGACAATTCTCTTTTTCTAACTACTGTATATAATTTATGCAACTCTGAATCTGTGTTGCAAGAAGCCAGAATACGGAGTGAGGACATGCAGGGACTTAAAGTAAGTGTATGGACGCCTGCATGGAGGGGTGGAAGGGCCACCAGGGAATGTGCAACCTGATTGATGGGCTGTGGACCCTAAGGTATAAAGGGTACCCCAAGCTGCCCTTGGGATTGTGAGCTGCCCTTTAAAGGAAATCCAAGCTTTTCATGTGCCATTCTTGATAATAATGCATTTATTATGGAATGTGGCTAGGGTTAGGGGAGTTCTGTAGACAAATAGGAAATAATAATTCTTGTGCTCAACTAAAAAACCTTTGCCAACATCTACTTCTCAGAATTGGACTTGCTAATGCATGATAAATAGAATCCTCTAAGTTATTGTGGGCCAAATTAATCTTCGTCTTTCTTACATTGTTTAGAAGCTTGTGAAGTTCAAGGACTAAAAGGTAGGTGAAGTGTGATGGATATTAAGAAGCAAATTAGAAGGAGGGAATTGAGAGGTGAGGCTGAAGTGAGTACAGATTGTCTAATTTAAAGATTCTTATGGAAAAAAAAAGATGCTTAGATATGTGTTGACATGATTGGACTGTTTTATGAAAACCAGGCATGTGACATTTTAAGGACACAATCATACAGGGATCGGAAAGCAATCAGTATAGCACAGTGGTTCTCATTCTTTGCTACATATTAGAAACACCTGGAAGCTTTGAAAACTACAGATGCCAGGTCACACCCCAAAGCAATTACATCAGAATATCTGGTGATAGGAGCAAGGTATTTAGTGTTTCATTTAAGGAAAAAATAAGAGCATGAGCCCTCCACAAGGCTGTCAATACATTTGTGCATAGAGTTCTAACCCAGGTCCAAATATAATTTGGAGGAACTTTTATTTACTGCCTGGACTGAAATTAGAAGCCCCATGGGCAAGTCTACAAGAAGATCTATTGTGCAAATTCATTTTCCATCATTGGCATTCATATTTCAAACAAAGAATTTGGAGCACTGAGACCTTAAGAATATCTCTGTACCTTTAATCAGACATCAATAGCTCCTGCACATTTGTTCCCACTGAAAGTCTGGAAAAGGGCATGTAGGTTTCTTTCTTTTTTAACCTATATTTTTAAAACATTTCAGTCTGGCTTGGAGGTGCTATAGAAATGGACAGAAAAGTGGATGTTCCTGGCTCACATACAGAATTTTGTTCTTTCTGTGTAATGTGGCTCCACAGATAGCTTCTAGTGGTTTCACATGAGGGGTTTGTGATTTTCCCTAACTGTTTTGTGGTCATCCATTCTGGGGACATTTTGATGCTTTTCCAATAATGGGGATTTATCTGATAGTCCTCCTCCAACTCTGAGATGAAGTTGACAAAGCACACATTCATGCAGGGAACCACTGACTTCCTTAAGCATATTTCCCTTCTCAAGCCTTGTGAAAGGAATCTTCCAGAAGATATGCACAGTGGTGTGTAAGTTGTAAAACATTTTCATTTTGGTTTGCTTCTGTTTTGTGGTCTTTAATATGTTATCTATTTTATTATTTACTATGGACCCATTAAGTTAGTTCCATTCAACTCTAAGTGATTTTCTACTGTTTTTATTTCAACTTAACCATATCTATCTAATTCACTTTACAAAATAGCAGAAATTTCTAATGGTAGCATTGTTGCTGCCTTGACCCAATGAGATAAGACCCAGATTTGTTCTGTTTATTGTACTTTGCTTTTTGTTGTTTTATTGAATTAACCCCCATGGAGAAGAATCATATTTTGGATGAAGAGTTTTGGTAATAAAACCTGCTTTTATGAAATGCAAGTGATTTTTTGAAATGCTCTGATGAACCAATGCAAAACCAGTGAACACTGAAATAATTTCATCCACTTATTCTCCTATTAAGTATTTTTAACTCTAATAAACTTGATCAAATATTTTTTAACTCTAATAAACTTGCTGACCTTCTTGGCTACTTTAGTGGTCTGCACAGGGAGTTCTATAGGGACTTTAGCTCTCAGACAGGTCTATGAGCTACCAACATTCATTGATGTAACTCATAATAATTTTCAACCCTGAAAACTCTGGGAGAATTTATTTAGGATTTTTCTCTATCTACTAGTTCTTCCATATCTTCCTTCTCAGTCAAAATCAGCATTGCTTCTACTCTACTCACTATTGTACTATCTTTTGGGCTCTGGCTGACCTATTAGAAATAGTCACTATAAGACCACTATCCAGTACTTATTTTGATCTAGTTTGTGGGGCTCAGATGTTAGATTCTTTCTTAAAACTCTCCAGGTAAATGTAAAGTGAGAGTGGGATTGAAAACCAGGAATCCCAAAAGATGGTTACTATGCTTCAGCAGATCCTAAGAAGATTCCTAGGAAGCAATGACATACTTTTCGATATTCTCTTGGCCTGTGTTTTGTGAAATGTGCTGGACTCAGACCTGAATTCTCATCTTTGCATGCTCACTTTTTGTCATCCACTGTTTGGAGCATCTTTATTGCCTTCAATCACAGTTCAAACTGTATATCTATCGTATTCTGTGAATGTCATCTATGATCTGAATATTTGTGTCCCTCTTTATTTTATATACTGAAACCTAATTCTGAAGGCAGAGTACTAAGAGTTGTGGCCTTTAGGAAGTAATTAGGTCAAGAGGGATGCATGGGAATTGTGTCATTATAAAATAAGCCCCAGGGAACCTGTTAGCCCTTCACATGTGAGGAAACCAAAGCATAAAGGCACCACCTGTGAGGAAAAGCCCTCATCAGATGCCAAACCTGCTAGCACCTTAATCTTGGATTTCTTAACCTCCAGTACAGCGAGAAACAAATTTCTATTGTTTATAAGCTATAAGTTTATGGTGTTTTGAATATGGCAGCCTAAATGTACTGACAACATTTTCTAGAGGTAACTTTGGGTAAATTAATTAACCTAGCTGAATCTATCTATTCACTAGTTGGCAAAATGAGACCAATGAAACCTATATCTCGGGATTCTTTTGCTGTTCAAATAAATGTGTTGTTTGAAATTCTTAGTAACATGCATAGTCAGAAAAAGCCTTGGTGGGAGTCACCACTATGTAGTAGAAACAGAAATGACAGTGGTGATATTTACCAGCCACACTCGACTTTTTGTTCCTCTAAGACAGCATTTGGGACAAAGAGTTAGTCTTTGCAAGTTAGACAAAATGTTCAACCATTATTATTACCCAGAAAACACAGTAGGATGTAAAACGTTCTGTAGGTCACCAATTTCAAGCTTCATTAAACTCTGAAAAAGCTGAATTTTAAAGTTGGGTCTCTTCACAAATAAACAAAAAAATCAAAATGCCATAGTGCTTTACTCCTGCATATGAATGGAAGAAGTCTGGTGTCATTGGCCAAGATGATTAACTGGTGAGATGCAATCTCTGAAGTCATCTGAAATAATGAACAAGGCCAGGTTTTAGCTAGTGGAGAGCACAGGTCCTCATTACTTCCAGGTGTTCCAGATTGAGAAGAATGCTCTGGGGTGTCAGGAAGTGTGTTGTCTAGAAAGATCATGAAGGTTGTAGCACACAGTTACAGTACCAGACTGTGAACCCAGTGAATAAGCTCAGAAGCCATACCACCTGCTGTCAGATGTGGTTTTAAAATGAAAACATGAGTGAAAGACAGAGCTAGTTACAGTTCTACATGTGTCTTTCATAACTCAAATCCAGGACTAGGATTTTGACTAGTGACACATGTATCAAATCTGTGCTATAATCCAGATTTAAAAAGAGATAAATTAAAAAATTTACCTCATGATACAGCAAACACCACAGATTTTTTAAAATAATAATATAATGCAGCCTGGGGGAAATGGAATGAATGCTGAAATAAGATGGAATCAACATGAATCCCAAATCTATCACTTATTAACTCTGCTCTGTAGAAAATTACTAACTTCTTTGAATGGGAGCTTTTCCAGAAATGAAAGGGAATTTTAATAACCACTTTGGAAGTATGTTGACAGAATTAGTTACCAAGTCACCATTGGCTAAGGGCTTAACATAATGCCAAAGACAGCCAATTCTCAAGGTAGGTTTGTCTCCATCTCCTTATCTTTCTGTCCTTATTTTGTACCCATCTACTACAACACTGAGCCCTGTACCCTTACTTTTTATTCCAAGCCTCAGCTGGAAATAATTTTGCTGTTTAATATTTGAGGTAAGAGTTTTAATTCATGCAAGTAATGACAAACATTGCTAAAGTCACACGTGTCCATGGATAGAGAGAAGGGCATGAGAAAAAACTGAGAACAGCCTGTTTCCTGTGTAGGTTTGCATGGGATCTAATCTTTGTAGACCCTATTTCAGCCAACATCATTTTCCCTCCTAGGTCTGGGCACTGGGATGGCAGATTAGTGTCTGGGAGGGAGGACTTTACTCGGGGGGCACAGGAGGTTCATTGTTCTAAGTGGGCTGGAAGTGGGCAGGTCAGGGTGTGAGAAGTGGCCACTTCTAGAGGTGACAGGAAAAGGTGGAATAGTACAACAACTCTTTGCAGTGGTCAGAGGGTGCTTCCCACCATCTGTAAATGACCTGTTAATCAGGTACATACTTTGTGGACTACCCCTAGCCTTTTAAAAGCATGAGCTATTTCAGATAACAAAAACTTTTCCATAAAGAAAAAGCTTAGAAACTGTACATGTTGCTTGTGATCAAACTCAGAAGTTGAGTCTCCTTTCTCTAAGTGTAAAATAATTGGGATCTAGGATCTTATCAAACGTGGAAGACAGATGTAGCTTATCTACATCTTTGCACAGAATGTAGGAACCAAAGGAATATTAGATAATATTTGACTTCCAGGCTTATAGATGGACTTCAGATGTTCTCATGCATCTGACATCTGAGGTAGAAAAATATACATATGCATAAAATTTCTAAAAATACATAATTAAAAAATCATCTCAAACAAATAATATGCCATGGCTACCATGATGCCTAAAAAATACAGAGCCTTGGTGCCTTTGGTAGATGTGTTGGCTTTTAGGCTTTGAATCTGATTTTGGATTGGAAAAGGAGGGAAACTTTGTGTATATTTTACTAGTTGTAAGAATAATAATGAAAATATTAGTTAAACTTTTTTTTTGAGAACTTAAAATATACCAATGTTTGTGCTGAGTGGTTTGTATACATTCTCTCACATTGTCCTAACAAAACCATGTAAAATCAGTATTATGGATAATTATATGTAGGACTAGTATTATTATAGTTTCAGTTAGGCAAACAAGAAGAATGCTTAGACACATTAAATCTAATTTCTGTCAGGATTTGAACGATGCATGCCTTCATGATATCCATCTGCTAGAGCAGGGGTTGGCAAAATGATTTCTGTAAAGGATTCCATATGGCAGGGCAGAGACTCAGCCAAGGACAACACATAAGATAGGGTTGTGCCTATGTTCCAGGCAAGATTTACATACAAAAGCACATGGCAGTTTGGTGCTGGCTGCTGGCGATGGCCCTTGATCCTTGCTCCATAGCAGCATTGTCTGGTAGAATCTTCAGAATTGATGGAAATGTTCTATATTTGCAATGCTGCCATTGTACCTATTAGCTGCCAGTGATTATTGGACCCCCGAATGTGGCTTTTCTGAATTAGGAACTGAATTTTCAATTTTACCTTCCATTAATTAATTTATGTTTCAATTTAAATAGCCACATCTACCTAGGGGCTATAACACTGGACAGATTTATTATAGATCTTGGCACATTAAGCAGTTCTAGTCATCACAGAATAGATTAGCAATGTTCAGCTGAAACTCTGTTTAACGAATGACTTCAAAGAAAAAAATAACATTAGTTATAAAGCATAGAGTATTAAAGACAAATCAGAATAAAATAATTTAAATTTGGCAGATTTATTATCTTAGCCTCTTCCTTCTCAAACATCATCATCTGGTTACTATAATTTTCCTTTCTTAATTTGTTCTGTCATACATAGCACATGCATTAAAAATGGAGGCTCCCTCTCTCTTCCTGTCGGAGTTCATGTAGAGCCAGAAGAAGCAACTGGCCTCCTTCTCTTTGAATCTTTTCAGATGGACAGGGTTGAACTCTGCAAAAGTACCAGCTGTGTTACCTTTGGGCAAGTTATTTTCATCTAAAACCAGGTGGCTATTACTTTTATCTTTATTTGAAAAGTTTGGGGAATTAATTGAAAACCAGGTGACTATTACTTTAATATTTATTTGAAAAGTTTGGGGGAATTAATTGAAATAATATATTTAAAAACCAGCATTAATTTTATGACATGGTAGGTAACTTCCATATACTTATCCAGTTGCTTTCTTCCCTTCACCTGGAATTTATGGCACGTTAATTTTGTTTCATGCTGTTGTAGACCACCTTCCCCAACCAAATGAACAACCTGGATATTCCTTGCCCTTTTGGTTGTTGATCCTCCTTTAAGGATAAGTCATTGATATTATCTATTTTTTTTATTTTTAATTAGCACTCCTAACCACCAATTGCAGACTGTGTTAAAAAAATTAAAAATATGCAATGATATAACAATTAACTTAATTTGTTCCCTTCTAGAATCTGTTATTTAGATGATTTACAAAATTAATGAAGCTGCTAGAATGGATAAAGATATTGGGTCCTTAAATGTGTGCTGTGCTCCAGAGTGCTTGCTGCACACAGAATGCATGCCCAACTTCACCCTCAGAAAAGAATAAGTTATATTTCTGTCTTAGAATATTTGCAAAAAAAATTAATTTGAGAGCCAGTACAACGTTATTTTGGTATGTACTATAGCAGCAGTTACATGCCAGGGAAAAATTGTGTCCTCTTAAAGCCAAAACATTGACCAAACTAATTTTAGGTATTAAATCAGTTATTAAAAATGTAGCACCATAATATTTATGCATGTGAAGGAGCATAGGGGAAATAAATTTTCTCCTTTCAAAATGATATTTCAATGCCCATCAGTTTTTTGCTCTCAGCATTTGCTCACTGATTGATTTATTAGAGATTCTCAATATATCTATACTTAGGGATTCATGAGTTGCCAAATACAGGAATGTAAAAGTATCTGTCCCATGCATTATGCACCTATGTACAATTGCATACTCCTGGCCAGCTTTTCTAATTTGCTGTGTGAAAAATGATACAAGTCATTCAATTGCTAATATCAAATTTATGTAATGTAAAAACTACCTTGAAGGTTTGAGGCTGAGAAGAAAGGACAGCATCATTCATATAAACATTATCTCAGCCTCCTCCTTCTGCTTTGTGAACATATTTTTGTGCATATTTAAAGTTTATAGCAGAGTGCGGGTTCAGAGTTTCTTTTCATATTGAAACTTTATAGCAAAGCCACAACTACATATTAATATAGCAGCTGTAATGTATTTCTAGTTAAGCTGTCATGAAGTCTAGAGCTTTTCACATCATCACTTTTGAAGGTCGGCACCACCAAGAAAAAAGCCATTTGTACTGGATCACCATGATGGTTTATAATACACATGGTAATAAATGTCACAGTATATTTCATTTTTATATGTTTTTGATGAAGAGGTAAAAGTGCATCTTCTACAGTTGCTTTTCAGAAATTGCTCATCCGTTTGGGACGAGGGTAAAAGAGACTGAAGCTTGACATTATTTCTCGAGGCATTACCAGTCTTCACTCACATGGCAGCTGAGATGAGAAAAAGGATGCCAGTGGTATTTCATTTACAGTATTGATTTCTCCAGCTTGCCTGTGGAAGGACTGTGTGTGTATTCAGGACTCATGTGAGAAAATAGAGAGATTCTGATAAGCATAGTTTCCTTTGTGTTTTATTTTTATGATTGTCACAATGTATATCCTTTTCAAATGGAATTGGAAATGTCTTCAGATACCACTTCACTACCTTCCTGTGGCATCTGATATTCATAAGCACATTAGAAATGTTGGAAAGCTGTATGTGTGTGTATGTATACAAGAACTCAGTTTATGTAGGTGGAGTTTCTTATGGTATTGAGAACTTCCCTGAGCAAGGCTGCCGGGTACACTTAGGAAGCATGGCTTAGGAGAGATAAATGACATCTGCATCCTTTCTTTCATTCTGACTTGCTCCCATTTGGCCTTCCTCTTTTGATCAGTTAATTGCACTCATTTTCTGGTTGAAATCACATATCCTAGCCAAGTGAATTATCTTCCATTTTCCCTTTTAAAGCTCTGCTTCATGATGACTTGTGAGACACTGTCTCCCCAACATTCTGCTATATACCTTATCTACACAAACATCTACCAGAATAAGGAGAGAGGTGCTCAGGACAGGTCAGTGATGGACAGGTGACAGATGGAGGAGCCCAGGAGGAGCGGGAGGGGGATGTTCAGGTGGAATCTGGTCTCACTCCCACTCTGCCTTCCCTGAGCCAGATGGAATGACACCCAAAGCTCCCCAAACTCCTCTGTTTTCCTCCTCTACCCCAAGTCAGAAGCACCACAGGAGCAGGGACTTAGTGAGGTCTGGGAATGGAATCAGCTAAGACCTTCTTTTCCCTTTTGCTCTCTTCGCATGCTCCTTCTCGACTCCCGGGCCAGTTACCCCACCTGTTTGGGTTTCTTACTTCAAAGAATTTGAGAATTTATTTTATTGAGAATGACAGAACAGTGGGCAACAAGGGTCTCCCCTACACAGAAATTATCAGGAAATCTAAAGATGCCTAGTTATAATTTCAATGGTTACCAAAACAGGGACTCTGAATAACAGGAATTGACACTGCCTGCAAATTCAGGTATGTAGCCACCAATCTGGGCAATTTCTATGTGAATGTAAAGTCTTCATTTAACATTTAATCAACATAAACCATTCATGCATCATCTTGGATATATACTTGTGTAGAAGCAAGGTGACAATAAAGATAGGAATATACTTCCTATGTATAATTTTAGAAATAACATGAAATTTTCAGCCAAATATGAGAAGCTCATTACATAAGAATATTTACCTTTAATAACTAGGATTTTTAGATACAAAGAATTGAATTATGTATTTTAAACTTGAGAAATGAAATATTCTCAGTGACATATGGTCATGTCTATGCTTATGAACTGTGTTTACTGAGAAGGAATGCATAAGGAATACACCCTCATCAGGCCATATGTATGCTTTAGGGTTCCACTTCCATATCAGGATTTCTCGGTGCTATTTCTGAGTGTGACATCAAGAAGACACATGATGAACACAACTGAACACAAGTTTTGAAAAGCAAGGCAGATCCTATGACAGGAGTGAAAAATGTCATGGAATGGAAAACTAGATCACTTATTAACTCATTTGTTAAAGGTTGTTCTGAATGTCTCAAATGCTGCCTACCATGGGTAATTTTGTGTCAACTTAACTGGGTTCAGGGATGCTCACTCATGTCACTTGTAGAGCATTATGTCAGGGTGTGTCTGTGAGGATATTCCTGGGAGAGATTAGCAGTTTATTCAGTAGATTCAGTAGAGAAGATTACCCTCACCAATATGAGTGACATCATACTGTCCATTGGCACTTTGGCTAGAAATTACAGGGCAGTTTATTCTCTCTCTCTTGAGCTAGGTTACCTTCTTCATATGTGCTGGGATATCAGAACTCCTCGTCCTCGGGCTATCAGACTCCAGGACTTAACCAGTGCCCTCCTCACACTCCCTGTTCTCAGGTCTGCACCTGTGAACTCAGTTATGTCAGGGTGTTGAGTTGGGGAACTTAGGTGAAGCTACATCACTGACTTTTGTACTAAGGCAAAGATTTACTGAAGGCAAATCTTGGGACTTCTCAGCCTACATCACTGTGTGAGAGCCAGTTCTCATGATAAATCTCTATACATACATTTTCTATCAGTTCTGCTTCTTTGGAAAACCCTGACTAATTCAGTAGCAAATCAGATTAGGGAAAGAGGAACAGGTAAGAGATACTAGTTGAGGTTCGAAAGCATAGATGTTAGAACCCTCCTTGGCACTTAAAGAATTATTCTCACTTAGTAAAACCTTCTTTATTATTTGGTGGCCCAAGTAAAACTTTAATCTCTCATAAAGCAAAGAAATGATAAAAGAAACAGCTAATGTGTATTTATTTTTTCATGATGGGAAAGAGTAGAGAATGAAGTGCAATTAACCAAAACTTTCCCAGAATTAAGACTATATTATCAACAAGTTCACAATATCCAAAGAGAGTTAGGTCAGGTGCTATCCAGACCTGTAAAACTTCAAACATTGCTGATAAAGTTTTATTTCATTTCTCATTGGCAATTGCTAGTTTTAACCAGATGTTTTGAGTAGGGGGGATAAGTGATGCAGTTATTAAAATTACCTGTATCTACAAATGAGAACAGTGATAGCAAAATGAGGAATAAATATGAAGAAAGATTCCTAATTAGGTCAGGCTCCACTCAAAGAATCAAGTGTGCAATTAAAAGATGGGCATACAAGGTAAGCCACACTTAAATCCAAGAGTACCTAACAGGAATCCTCAGGCTTGCAGGGGATGCCAAGGTGAGTAAACTGGTAGCTAAGTCACAGTATTGATTGGTATGGTTAAAAGATCCAGGACCCTGGAAGTCTACCTTTACTCCTAGAGTTCTCTATATGTGTGGCTTACATCCCTATTATTACTCTATCATGCTTCTCTACTTATTTTCTTTTTTATGTCAGAATTTACTATTCATCTTGCAGTAATGACATCTTAGTTTCCATGTATTATTATTTTTTCTTCAATCATCTACTCACAATCCTGGTTTGTGGCTTTCCTTTCAAGCTGCATTTACTTTTTACTATTAGAAGTATCTGCTAATTATTTATTCTTCATCTGCTTAATTGAGCCAAAAATGCCATTAAATAAACTCACAAACTTTAATTTTTCGATTAGATGAAGTTTGACGGATGTATGCAACTAGTTGTCATAACCAGAACCAGGATGTAGAGTTTATCTAATATAATCTTCCTATTAAAAAAAAAGTTCCTCATGTTCCTTGCTAGGAACAATTCTGCTCCTGTTACCAGTAGTCCTTGGCAGCCACTTAAATATGTTCAATATGTATTAACCACTTAAATACCTTCAACATGTTGGAATCATACAAAAATAATTATTTTATATCTGGGCTTTTTCCACTTAACAATGTTTTTGAGATTGATTCATGTTGTATGTGGATCAGTGTTTAATTCTTGTTTATTTCTGAGTAGTACTCTATTAGGATTGAAAGCATAGGTTTGAATATGCATTATGGGTTCAAATACATGTTAAGTATGTTATATACTACATATATGTTACATATATGGGTTATGTGTAACACTTCTTTCATCAGTCACCTGTTGATACAGATTGAAATTGTTCTTTAGTATTGGCTATGATGAACAAAGCTGTTACAAATATTTGACTAAATTTATATTTTCATTTCTTTGGGGTAAATAGGAGTGTAATTGCTTTTTTTTTGATAGCTAAATGCTTACCTTTTTGAGAAATTACCCAGAAGTTTTCAAAGTGGCTTTTATATTCCCACCATCAATGAATGGATATATCTTCTTCACATCTTCTCCATCACTTACTGTTGTAATTTTTTCTTTTTAAAAACCATTCTAATGGGCAGTAATGTTTTATTGAGATTTGTATTTGCAATTTCCTAATGACAAATGAAATAGATCATTTTTTTATTCTCTATTTGGTCTTTCATATATTTTCTTGGTAGAAATGATTAGAAACTCTTTAAAAGTTAAAAAGTTGGAATTGCCTTTTTATTATTGAGTTGTAAGAGTTTCTATATTTTGGATGTAAAAATTTTATCAGATGTGATTTACAAACTTAATTCTTCTGATGTGTGGTTTGCAGGTCATTTTCTTAAAAGTATTTTGAGGAGTGAGAATTTTTCATTTCAATGTTAATTATCACTTTTTTATGATTTATTCTTAGTGATCCATTTAATAAAGTTTCATATAATCAAAGATTACATAGTTGTTTGTCCCATTTTCATCTGTAAATTTTCTGGTCTTTGGTTTTCTATTTAGATCTAGAATAGATTTCTGTATGTGGCAAGTGAGAATCTAGCTTCACTTACTTTTCTATGGAGATCTAATTTTTGAATGGCATCATTTTTGCAAATTATTATAGTTTTCAGTGTCTAGACTTGAGGTGTTTTATTAAACAAAACATTTTCAATTTATTAATGTTATTATAATGATACTTTTAAAGAAAAAGCATTTCCTATTTGCTCATCATTAATACGTAGATCTATATAACCTTTAAAGTTATTTATTAGTTAGTCCTTTTTGGACTAGAATCTTAAGGATTTTCTTCATAATGATTCATCTGTGAATAAAGACAATTAACTTGATTTATTTTTTCTTACCTTATGACAATAACTGGACCCTCCCATACTATGTTGCCCAAGAGTACTGGGAGCTGGTATCTG
Source organism: Ictidomys tridecemlineatus (assembly GCF_052094955.1). Lineage (NCBI taxonomy): Eukaryota > Metazoa > Chordata > Mammalia > Rodentia > Sciuridae > Ictidomys > Ictidomys tridecemlineatus. Next base: position 81,601,433 of record NC_135485.1, on the reverse strand, counting down.
TGATTTGCTCCTGTTTCTAAGCAAATACCATGTGTTCTTTCATTATTGCATATAATAATAGCTGTGGGCTTTCTATAGATCTCATTTTTCAGTTTCAGGAAGTTCCTTCTAGTTCTGGTTTACTAAGATATTTTTACTGTGATAATTTTAGAATTTTTCCCAATGGTTTCTATTTTCTATTAATTTTAGAAAGTAATTTAAAAACTTAAAAAATATTATTTGGTGAATTATATTGTTTAATTTTCAAACATTTAACTAACTGCATTCTCATGTACTTCAATTAGTAATGATGTGTTACTTTATTAAAAATTTCATTTCAAGTATCTTACACCTGACAGACAAGCACCCTCCCACTGAGCTACAATAGAGTCCTTTAAAAAATTATTTTGAGATAGGGTGTTGCTAAGTTGTCCAGGCTGACCTCAAACATGTGATCCTCCTGCCTTAGCCTCCTGAGACACTGGGGTTATAGATGTGGGCCACTGTTCCCAGCTAAAGCTCTTTTTCTAAATGCACTTAAACGTGTGATTTTTATTTTCTTTTGGTAATTCATTGTTTTATGTCTATGAAATGCCCTCTGTCCCTGGTCATGGTTCCTCTTTAAAATTACTACCCTTATATTAATTTTGCCACATCCTTATACTCACATCCTAGTTCTGTTCTTATATTTAAATGCTGTTTCTATTAGGTAACATATAGTTGTTGTTAGCTTTTTAATTCAAATTGACATTTTCATATTTTTATGCAGGGCTTAGACCATTTATATTTAATGTAATCATTAATATGATTTGATTTAAGCCTATCTTTTTTATTGGTTTTGTATATGTCCCATATTCTTTATTCCAACTTTTCTTGTTTTCTTCTGTATTTATTTTCTCATGATTTATTTCTACTTTGTGTCTTAACTAGCTATACCTTGTCGTTTTCATTTGTTACAGTGGTTTTGTAAAGACTTTAGTATACATCTTAACTTATAAGTCTGTTTCCAAACAGTGTTGCACCACTTCACAGTAGGGTAAGAAATTTGCACAAAATAGAGTTTCCATTTCCCATCTCATCTATTTTACTATTGTTTTCAGATATTTGACTTAAATATTCTGAAATACCCACAAGGCATTATTATTTTTTTTAAACAGTGCAGTCATTTTCAGATTTACTTGCTCAAATATTATTTATCTGGATGTTTGTTTCAAGATATGCATCTTGTTCTTCTGAAGTTTACCCTAGATTTACTTTTTTATGCAGTTTAATAAACGTTTCCTTATTTTATCAGAAAATTACTTAAGTTTGATTATAAACTAATGCCTAATCAAATTCTGTCTATACTTATTTATTAATCTATCATAATGCTCAGTATGAACTATATCTACTTATTGAAATACTTCTAACAATTAATATTTTTGAACAGTTTGTTTTTGTTATAACCAGAGTGTTCAAATGATTGAGCTAGATACAAATATTAATTTACCATATTAGATAATTATCACAGAATAGATATTTCTAGGTATTTAATGCTTGAGTATAAATTTATATGATTGTAGCTCTATGAAAAGTGAATTAGTTCCTCCAAAAATGCTGAGCACATTGATTTGAAAATTTGTACCTGATCCACCAGCAGCAGCAGTAAAACACTTCATTGTATAAAAGTCAAGAAAAAGATTACCTGGAACTATGTTTAAATGAGGTAATTTTTCATTCAAACAATAGCCTAAAAAGCTAGGGGTCACATTTTCAGTGGGATTCTATATGTGGATTTAGTTCAAATAAAGACTTTAGTAATATCTGGACATCTTGCTCCACCTGTCCATAATTAATGTAATATTCTCTTATTTTCAATATTTTATATATATAAAATTTGCCGTGCTGGGGATTGAAACCAGGGTCTTGAGCATTCAAGGCAAGCACTCTACCACTGAGCTATATCCCCAGCCCAATATTTGATATTTTAAGATGAATTATTTCCAGGCATTTTGAGCCAGTATGGCAGCAGAATATCAACATTTCATGTAAATATAATACAGAGATCAGTACTATTATGTCTGGATTTGATTCTCCTACATATATGAAAATCACAAGGGGACGGCTCCATACTTCCAGAAATTATTATTGGGGCCTGTAAACTGGCTGTATGAAGTTCACTTTGTCCCCAGGAGGAGCCACAAAGAACAACATGATTTAAACTATGGAAGGAATTGGTAGAGAGAATTAATGCAGCAGAGAAAATAATTCACTTTAAGCTCAAATTTAGTTTCACAGCAGCCAAAAGCCCAATTTGAGAATACAAAGTAGACATCCAAAGATAAAACTAAAAGCTTCAGAACCAGTTAAAAATATAAAGGAAAACTAGTCTTTGTGCTAAAATTTAAATATAGCATTTGGGTCTCTTTTGGGACCTAGATGGAGGAGGAGAAAACCCTGTCCATCACTTTTCTTGCTTCCTGCTTGTAGTTGAGTAATCCCTCCTTAGACTTTTGGAAGAACTTTTTCTTTCTCTGCGTAGAAAGATCCAGAATTTCTGGCTCTTTTGTATTCTGTTGAATTGGAAGGATGGACACTGCAGTGACTGACTCTAGAGTGATGTTTAGATTTTTTGTTATTTTTGAGATTAGAAAATTGTAGGTGTGGTCCCATTTATCTATCACAGGAAGTTTCTTTGACAGCTAATAGAGGCCAGAGTACCTTATTTTCTTCCACTAAACTTAAAAATATTGTCAATGCTCAGTCTTAAAAAAGCAAAAACAAAACCAAAACAACTTGATGGCATAATTCCTTAACCACATTGGAGGGGCTCATTCCACCACAAATTGTGAGCATTCCCTGTATGCATATTTCAAGGTCTTTGTATTGGATGACTTCCATCTCTCTAGTCTGATCTGCTCCTTCTCCTGTGTCTGAAGTCCCAGGAAAGGCACACCGTTTTGTTTGTATTGCTCCCTCCTTGGGCCTCTGAGTCACTCTCTTCAATGTCTTCTTTCAACACCTGCCTGCCCTTCTGCAAAGACACTGGCTCCTTCTGTCTTTCCTAATATCTCCATCCACAGGGGAAAAAAATTTTCTCCCAGTATTCTCCACAAGATATTTTTGAGACATCTTACCAAAACCCTGATTTCATTCTCACAGGACACTGTTTGTATCCACTGTGGTGTTCATCACACAGAATGAACACAATGAACACATTTGGGGTAAATGTTAAATAAATTAGGAATTAACAAGGAGAAGAAGAATGACCTTAGTGACTGCAGGGGTAAGAGTACTTCTTACAGTCTGTCTTTTACCTACTTTTAGAAATAACATTATTTTTTTTTTACATACAAACAATGATGGCATAAAACCTAGGAAAACAAACAAACCAAAAAAAGTGATAGGGTCCTTTCTAAAAGGCAATGGCCTCTTAAGCATAAAAGAAATGTCAAAATTCTAAAGGGAACATTTATATGTATGGAAAATTCTTTGTTAAAATATCATAAACAAATAAAAAATAGAATGGGAAATATTAGGAATAAACATGATAATGAGCTACACCCTTTATGTGGAAAGTATTTGTTAAGTGGATCTGGAAGATGCAGTTTTACTCCAAACAATCACTCTAGCTATGAGCATGGGATGTGCACTGAATGGCCACCACTTTAGGAATTAAAGGATTATCTGATATCCCAGAAACATGTGGATTCAAAACTACAGCTAAAGGTTAGAGGGAGTGGGAATGGATTTTGAGAATGTAATCAGTCATTTCTCAGAGAAATGAAGTTGTAATTGATTTTCATTATCTTTCCTGTTTTTCTTTCTAAGTTTTCTATAATAATCATGAATCATTGTTTTTATGATCAGAAAAATATTCTATAGGTATGTATTATTTTTAAGATATAAACTCTACTGCCTATGAGATGGCTAAAAGAACCTCTGCAGAAATAGGAGCACTTTTCTCTCAGGTGTAATGAAGACCAAAACACTGTGGCCCCAAAGGTGCCCAGCAGAAGGATATTAAGAGAGCAGCCTGAGAGTCTCCAATACCATTGTGAAGTGTCCATTACTCCTGCTACTCTTCCTCAGTAGTTTACAGAAAAACAGTATTTCTTGGATACATTTTAGGACAGAAATGCAGATGAAAAGCAGAAGACCTGGATAAAAAAATATAGGGAACTATGTCACTTTCCTTTGAAAGAAAAGATTTGACATAAATTTAGATTTGGGGAACCCTTGATCATTTGAAAAAGATATTATCTTTCAAAGCAGGAATTGGAATTTTTCTCAGGAGTGTGAGTGCGTGGGTTTTTAAGGCACTTCTACTTTGGGGCTTTAATTTGTTTCTACACACAATGGATGTGTTATATGATCTTTGCTATAGGTTCTCTCCAGCCCTCAAATTTCTAAAATTTTAAATGATATGTATCATGTCTAGTTCTGATTCCCTCATCTTCTGTGAAAAATAGCCACCAGACACAGGAAAATAAATAGTTTGGGCTGAACTATTGATAACATTTTCTAAGTTACTATCACCCATGTTAATCATCTGTCCTTGAACTTGCCACTGAGTCAATACCAAAACTAATTAAGAGAATTTGTAATTATCAGCCTTCAATTCTTTGAGAATACAATCCTCTGTGTAAAATAAGCAATTTTTAGGGGGAATGCAAAAGCTATATTTTCAAACAAATTCAAATATTTCTCCTTTGGTTTTTCACTGACTTTGTTTCAGGCTAACTGTTGGGACAATATTAGAATGTCTATAACTGCAATCCACAATCTCAGGTGACTGATCTCTCTGGAGAAAGCTTTTATGAGCATTTTGCCCAAGCCTTAGTGTTGGACAGCAGTAATATGAAGTTTTGGTTTTTTTTTAATTAGGTATGTCTACTGCTGAAGTGTTATGTGGCAGCATGATGAAAAATTTTAAGTCACCCTGATATATTATGAATGAATCATAATGAAGCAAGATTATCTTTTTACTTAGCTTTATATTTTTTCTGGGTATTTAAATAGTAGTAACACATTTATAAAAATGTATCTTAACTCCAGAATAATTTTTAAAAATAAATTTGGTCCTCTTTAATCACTGATGCATGAAAAGAAACATGTTTTTGATAAAAGATGGTCAACTTTTCCTTTTCCTGAATTATGTTAACATTTTTAAACCTTAGGTTTTTTTTTAATTTCTTAGAACTACTTTCACAGTACTTACATAGTTTAATTATTATTAATTTCCTTCAACTCTTCTTCAGTAATAATTTATATTTCTACAATAAGAAAACACAAAAGTATAGAAGTATTTAGGTAAATATATATACATACATGCATACACACACACACACACACACGATCATACAATCATAGCCTAAAAATACATATATTATAATCAAATGTTATAGACTTTTTATTATTTTTTTATTTTTAATACATATATATATATATATATATATATATATATATATATTAGAGCATTATAATTATATGCAGTAGTTGGGTTCATCTCAACAAATTAATAATGCTTGGAGTTCAATTTCAGTTTATGTTCATCCTGGCCCACTCTTCCTCCCCCCCACCCCCATTCACCTTCCTCTACTCTACTGATCATCCTTTCTATTTTTTAATATTTTTGATTCATTCTTTCTACTTATAAATAAAGGTGAAATTCTTTGTGGTGCATTTATTATGCACATAGCAAAATATTAAAAATTCATTCCACATTTTCTCTCCTTTTCCATCCCTCCCCTTGAGCTTCAGGACTCTTGAGGAAGTCAGTGCCTACATCTACATGATGGAATGTTGACCCTAAGTTTTCTTCTAGAAGTCGCAATGTTTGGGACCTAATTCCTAAGTCTTTCATCCAGTTTGATTTGACTGATGTGCGGTGTAGAGGTAGGGATCTAGTTTTATTCTTCTACATATGGATACCCAGTTTTCCCAGATCCATTTGTTTAAAAGGCTGTCTTTTCTCCAATAAATGTTTGTGGCACTTTTGTCAAGTATCAGTAAGTGTGTGTGTTTGTCTCTGTGTCGTCTACTCTGTTCCATTGATCCTCGTGCCTACTTTGATTCCAATACCATGCTGGTTTTGTTACTATAAGAGTAGTATAATTTCAAATCTGGTATTATGATGCCTCCTGCATTGCTCTTCTTGCTCGGGATTGTTTTGACTACTATGGGTCTTTTATTTTTTCAAATGAATTTAAGGATTGCTTTTACTAGTTCTGTGAAGAATGTTGTTGATATTTTGATGGGTATTGTGTTGAATCTGTGTACTTCTTTTGATAGTATGATCATTTTGACATTTCTGCCTATCCAAGAACATGGACTGTCTTTTCATCATCCAAGATCTTCTTCGATATTTCTCTTCAGTGTTCTATGGTTTTCATTGAAGAGATATTTCACCTATTTGATTAATTCCCAAGACTCTTATTGATTTGAGGCTATTGTGAGTGGGATAGTTTTCCTGATTTTTTTTTTCTCAGCAGAATCACTGTTGGAATATAAAAAAAAAAAAACTCTTGATTTATGGGTGTTGATCTTGTATCCTCCTACTTTACTGAATTTATTTGTCAGCTCTAGAAGTCTGCTGGTAATGTTTTTTAGGTCTTCTAGACATAGGATCATTCATCAGTCAACAAAGATAGTTTGACTTCTTTACCTATTTGTATCCTTCTAATTTCCTTCTCTTGTTTGATTGCTCTGGTTAGTGTTTTGAGAATCATATTGAACAGAAGTGGTGAGAGTGGAGTGGAACATGACTTGTTCCTGATTTTAGAGGAAATGCTCTCAATTATTTTCCATTCATTATGATGTTGGATTTGGGTTTGTCATTTATATTTTTTATAATGTTGAGGTAAGTTTCTTTTATCTCTAGCTTCTCCAGAATTTGTAAAATGATTGAGTGCTAAATTTTATTAAAAGCTTTTTTTTTCCGACTATCGAGATGATCATGTAATTCTTGCCCTTGATTCTAATAATGTGATGAATTATATTTATTGATTTGCATGTGTTGAACCAACCTTGCATCCCTGGGATGAAACTCACTTGATTATAATGTATTACTTCTTGATATGTTTTTGAATATAATTTACTTATATTTTATTGAGAAATTTTGCATCTATGTTTGTCAAGGGCATCTGTAGTTTTCTTTGCTTGATGTACCTTTGAATGGTTTTAGTATCAGGGTTATACTGGCATCATAGAATATATTTCAGAGTGTTCCTTCCATTTTAATTTCATGGAATATTTTGAAAAAACTAATATTAGTTATTATTTAAAGTTCTCATAGAACTCAGCTGACAACCCATCTGGTCCTACGTTATTCTTTTTTGAAAGGTTTTTAATTGATGTTTCAATTTCATTATTTGATATTGGTTTGTTTAATTTTTTATATCTTCCTGATTCAATTTGGGCAGGTCATATGTGTCTAGAAATTTTTCATTGTATTCTAGATTTTCTAGTTAATTGAATACAATTTTCAAAATAGTTTGTAATGATCCTCTGGATATCAAAGTGTTTGTGGTATATGTCCTTTTTCATCTCTAATTTTGTTTATTTGGGTCTTCTCTTTCTTTGGGGTAGATGGAATAAGGGTTGGTAAATTTTATTTATCTTTAAAAAGAACCAACACTTCATTGAATTCATCTTGAATATTGTTTTTTATTCTAATTTTATTCATTTCAGCCTTGATCTTAATTATTTCCTGTCTTTTCCTGATTTGGGGATTAGTTTGTTCTAATCCTTATGTTCCAACTTGAGCTTATTTATTTGGGATTATTTTTTTAAATGCAGGCCCTTGATGCCTCAACTTTTTATCTTTAAACTGCTTTCATATTGATGCAGATATTTTGATATGTTGTATCTCTGTTCTAATTTATTTCTCTCTCATTTCTTCTGTGATCCATTCTTCATTTAAAAGAGTATTATTCAATCTCCATGTGTTTATGTAGTTTCTATTATTTCTCTTTCTGTTGATTTCTAGTTTCATTCCATTATGATATTATAGGATGTATGGGATCATATGGATTTTTTTTTTAAATTTGCTAAGACATTGTGACCCAGGACATGGTCTATTTTGGTCTATTTAAAAAATTAAAACAATAATGCATATAATTAATTCATTGAGTTTCAGAGCAGAAAATGAATTTTGAAGGAAAAAGTTACAGAAATAAAAGGCTTGTAATTAATAATTATGCAATACATTTAACTTAGTTTGGGTTGATTGTAGAGTTTAAATTAATTTTACAAATCTACCTTTATATTTAGTGTCATCTCACATATCTATGTACTTAGAAAACATAACATAAACCTCCCTTCAATAGAATTGGATGTTTATAAAGTAAATATTAATTGTAATGATATGTCTTTTATTTAAAAAATGTTTTGTCAAGAATGTACACATGAGGCATTGGGTTCACACCTCAGCACCACATAAGAATGAAAGATATTGTGTCCACCTACAACTAAAAAATAAATATTTTTTAAAAAGAAGTCATCTCAAAGGCTACTCTGCTTCTGTTGTGCAAAACATGTGATTATTTAATAACTTCTAGTATATAAGGACCAAAATTGTAATGTTCAGTGTATTTAAAAGAATACTTTTTTTGGTTAATAGGAAATGTTAACAGATTTGTTGATGAGAGGAGTGAGTGAATGATGTGAGAGAATTTGTTGCAGAAGTCTTTATTCTTTTTCTTGCTTGCTTTCTTTGTGGGGAGGTGAAGGTGGGGTGAGGTACTGTACTCACAATCTCAGAAATCAGTTCTCTATGTTCCTAAACTTCAAAGAGGCGACATGATGCATGTAGGCTCACACAGTTTGTCAGCATCAAAACCACAGCCAGTGTCCAATTCTAACAGGCTCTCAAGTTCACCCTGACCACCTCTGAGAAACCTGAAGTGTGAAAGAATGCTAGCTTGGCCTTCATTGTCCTCAAACACTTGGTTTGGTGTTGCGGCATGGTCTGATAGGAGCTTACCTTGCTTAGACTGGGGCTGCTCTGCCTCCCTCTGGCCATCTGATCTCACCTGGCTCAGTCCTGCTCTGAAAATTGTGTAGCGGGATTTTGGGCAGAAATGTGCATACATGCATATGCATACCCTGCCCAAATGAGCTACCCCTCGACTTTTTTCCTATATCACGTGTCCCCCTCCTGTCCATTGTTTCCCACCTGTATGAGTCACCTTTCCATCATTGTGACAAAATACTCAAGAAAACAACTTAAAGCAGGAAAGATTTATTTTGGCTCATGATTTTCAGAAGTTTCAATGCATAATCTCTTAGCCTCAACACTGTGGGCTTATGGGGATACAGGGCATCACAGCAGGGAGTATGTTGGGGAGCAAAACTGCTCCCCTCAAGGTGATTGGGAAGCAGGGAGACAGAGACAGGGTTCTGTGGGTGGGTGTCGAGACAACATGCATGCATGTTCAGGAAGGAGCCAGGGACCAGATACAGGCTCCAAGGGACACCTCCAAATGCCTACTCCCTCTGATTAAGCCATCTTCTAAGTTTCTGTCACTTCCCATTATTTCCACCAGCTGGGGACTGAGTCTTCTGTACATGATACTTTGGGAGATATTCCAGATCAAATCTTTTCACTAGTTTGGTCCTACCTTTCTGGTTGAGACTCCCTTCCTCTCCAATCCCTTACTAATGTCTGTTGTAAAGTTACTATGAGTGGTAATTAGTCCATTCTTCAGTAAACAGCCCTTATTAAATTTTTTTTGCGTGTAATATGTTTTTGAATATTTTTGAAAACTGTTTTTTAAGTCTGTGGATTGACACTATTTATTGTTTCTCCGTTATTTTCATTATATAATTTTGACCATTTTCTCTTTGAAGACACTAGTTTCATTTCATAAGGGAACGTAACAAGGATGACATTACACATATTTCATAACTTGTTAACAGCTATGAATATAAAATAAATTAGCAGGCAAAGGAAAAAAGAAGATTGAGATTCATGATCAGCATGGGGATTGGTGCTGTGCCAAGTTTTATCTCTCATGCTGACCCAGTTCTTTGCTACTATGGACAATAAGGAATGTGCTCTATTTAAGACCCTGAAGGGCTGGGGTCAAATCAGTTCAGCAGTATTTTAAAACATCATTTTCCCACTTACATATTTTTCTCTCATAGACCATGAGTCTTTCTCACTTAACCATGTCATTCCCATCAGCATGCAGACATATTCTAGAAACATTCATCTAAAAATGAATGAAATGTAACATACCCCACAAAAAAACAAAACCTCAAAAGTCCTTTAACTCCATATAATGCTCCTGCTAATCCCACATAGTTTCTCTCTTTTATAAAAAAAAATTAAAATTGTGACTCATCCAATTTTTCACCTCTTTCCTTTTTAAGGCTATTCCAAACACTTCCATCTCAAGTATTCAAAACTCCTTTTTTATACATGTAATTTTTGGTACTGGGGAATATAAGTCAGGAGTGCTGAATCACTGAGCAACACACTCAATCCTTTGTTTTTCTTTACTTTTTATTTTGAGACAGGGTCTTACTAAGTTGCTTAAGGCTTCACTAAGTTGCTGACACTGGCTCTGAACTTATAATCCTCCTGCCTGGGCCTCCTGAGTCACTGAGATTACAGGTACCACCTCACCCATCTCAAATACTTTTTAAAAGTTATTTGTGTCTATGTTGCCCAAATCTGTGGGAATGCCTCCTTGTTTATCAATAATTTTATCAGTAATTTTTGACCTGTCTGCCCTTCCTTCTTGCTTCAAACACTTGCCCATTGCTGTCTGAGTGCCACACTCTTGGTTTCCCTAATGCAGCTTTGACTGTGCCTGGTTGGTATCTTTTCTTGATGGCTCTCCTATCAGGGTATTAAAATTTGAAATGCTTTAGGGGCTGATTTTAGCCCCTCTTCTCATTTAGATACCTCACCTTATGGTTATAGATAGCCTCTATTATTGATAATTCAAATTATTTTACTCTAGTTTATATTCAGTTGCAAATTTGGAAAATATATATATATATATATATATATATATATATATATATATATGTATATATTTCTAGTCTTGTAATAAATAAACCACAACCATCACAAACTTTCCTCTCCAAGTCTCCGGTCATTTCAGTAAAATAGCTCCTGCATCCACCTGTACCCATTTCATCAGTAAGTCCAGATATTGCACTTCCATAACATCTGTCAAATATATATACTTGTCTCCATATTCATTGCCTCCACTCCAATCCAGCTAGCATTCTCTCTCACCCAGGAAAACTGAAATTCATGTCTTGTCTTCCTGCGTTTATTCTTGCTGTTGAATAGTTACTTCTTCACACATCAGCCATAGTGGTTTCACACACCATGTTACTACCTTGTTATTTATTCATCCATTGTCCTTCCATTTCGATTAGGGAATAATCCAAGCATTTTCATTGTCTTTCAAGTCCTTTAATGATATGTATGCTTCTTCCACTTCATCTCATTCACTATATGTGTCCATAGCAATATGGAAGTGAATTTCTAGAATATCATGTTCTGCTCTACATTCTGGTCCTTCAGTACATGAACCCATTTCATCTCTCAGAACCTTCTCACTTGGAATGCTCTGCTCTAAGCTCATGTCATGAGTGATTCTTATCATTTGTTATTGGTACAAGTACCTTCTAAGAAATTTCCTTTCTAATAACCACAGAGTTACTTCTCCTTTCTATCATATTACATTGTTTATTTACCTTAAAGTATTTTTCAGGATTTAAACCATCTTATTTAAATAGTTATTATTTGACTTGTTAGTATTTACGATCAGGATAGGCAGATCCTTTGTCTCTATGATGCCTGGAACATTGTATGCATGGAATATTGTTCATCCTGAGTCATAGGAACTTATAATTGATTTTGGGAACCCTGACGCATAGAAATGTCAGTATTAGCACAAGAGAAACATCAAGTGGAATAATGCCAATCGATCCACAGGAAGCTCTATAAGCATTTTTGAAAAGTAGAGAATATTTTTAAGGGAAAAGAAAATACAGATATGCAGTTAAGGAGACAGCCCAGTTTTATAAGAGGGAAATGAAAGAGTTTGACGAGATGAAATAAGTAACAGTTGGACTGATGCAACTCAGAGGTGAAAGAGCTGTGAATTTAGGATTAGGTTATATTTTTTTTTTGAGCTTTGGATACTAGGTTGAGAAATTAGACTTTCCACTAAGTAAAAATCTGTGAAATACTGGGGCAGTGAAGAAGCAGTTGATGTGAAATTAAAAAAGAACTTAATGAGAGAATCAATTATGAATGTAGGAGAAAGATATGATATAGAAGGAATGATTAAAGAACTTTCATACTAGTCCACACAGAAGTGGATGGAGAACATGGTGACATTGACCATGGAAAGAGAAAGGAAAAAACACAGAAGACACAGTAACAGGGGGAAATTGCTGTCTAATTAGGAATTGATAAAAGATGAGAATGAAAGATTTCAAGGTGGCTATTGCTGCCATTGGGAGGGAAAAAAAGACAAAATTGAGTCTCTATTTTATGTTATATATATATTTAAAATATTATTTATATTATATGTATATAAATCTCAAAGGAAAAATATCATTATTCACAGATGATATAGCTATTATGTACCCGAAATTTCCAAAGAATCTATAAGCAAACAACCAGAATTAAAGAGTGAATTTAGCTAGTGTGCTGGATATAAAAGTCAATATGTAAGAATTAGTTTAAGAACATATGCCAGCTAGCAGGTACAGAAAGTAAAATTTAAGAAGGATTAAATTAATAAAAGTGAAAACAAATACCACATGATGAGAAAATAACCAAATGAAAGTTGTACAAAGCCTCTACACCGAAAAATAAAAACCAAATTTACTGAAAAGGAGTTAGATAAGGAAGTGATATTTAATGGTCATACATGGTCATTGTAAATTCATTGGTTCTCCTCCCCCCTCCAAATCAATAGGATCAATACACCATCAATCAAACCACTTTCTGTGGAGGATAAACTAATTCTGAAATGTATCTGGAAAGGCAAACAGCAAAGTACAAGCAAGGTAACTGTGTAGAAGATGAAGTTGGCAACCTTGAACCACAAGGTACTGAGCTCCATTGTAAAGCTGTGATGATCAAAATATGTGGGAATCACATAAAGACAGACAAACTGACTAATGGAGTGAAATCAGCCCACATTCACACATATGCATGCACACATTCACAAACACCAGCATTAAAGACAACTGCTGATGAACATGATTTATTTAAATTTATATTTGCATATGGGTTGTAGGACTCTAAATTTCACAAAGGAAATTTTGCAGCACCAAGCATAGACTTGTTATGCATGTAGTTGATAATTTATGCTTTTATGTGAAGGTTGAATTTTATTCTTTTATTCAACAAACATTTACTAAGTGTGTATGGAAAGGCCAGCATTGTTCTCCATGGATGTAGGCTGAGGGCTTCAACTGCCTCTTTATTTATAACTGCTGTATAAATACATCTTCTGCAAAGTTGATGTTGATCACAGCTTAAGAAGAAATATTGAAAAGATATCATGAAAAATTCTCAAGTATTCCACACCCAGTTTCTTCTATTATTAATATTATGTTAGTATGTTACATTTGTTAAAATTAAGAAGTTGTGCCAGGTGCAGTGGTGCACACCTGTAATCCCAGCAGTTCAGGAGGCTGAGTCAGGAAGATCATGAGTTCAAAGCCAGCCTCAGCAAAAAAGTGAGGCACTAAGCAATTCAGTGAGACCCTGTCTCTAAATAAAATATGAAATTGGCTGGGGAAGTGGCTCAGTGGCCAAGTGCCCCTTAGTTCAATCCCCAGTATCCTCCACACAAAAGAAAAATAAATTGTTATTAATCAAACATTGTTTGGTCCACACTTCACTCAGATTCCTTAGTTTATATTTACTGTGCTTTATCTGTTCTAGAATCTCATCCAGGATATCTCATTAGACTTAGTTCTCCTATTTCCCTGGCATCTTCTTTGTTCTAATGGTTTCTCAGCTTTCCTAGTTGTTGATGACTTTCCTGGCTTTGAGGAGAGATGCTCTACTATTTTGCACTCAATTTTCATGATGTCTGACATCTTTCTCTTAATGGCCCTGGGGTTATGTATTCCTGGGGGGGGGGGGGAAACAGCTCAAGCAGCATTAAGTACATCAATTCAACGGTGCAGACTACCAACTTGTCTTCTCACAGTTGATGTTGACCTCCATCACTCAGTTGAGGTAGTGTTTGTAAATTACTCTTTTTATCTCCTGTTCATATCATATTTTTGTAATGGAATTACTAAGAGCTGTCCAGAATTAAGGAGTGAGAAGTTATGTTCCGTCTCATGGAGGGCAGAGTATCTTCATAAATTATCTGGAATTTTTCTATGAGTGATTTATTATGTTTTCCCAATGAATTTATTCAATCTTTATATTACTATGAACTCATGAATATTTATTTTATGTTTTAGGCCATAATCCAATACTATTTTTTTGAATTTTCTTGCTCAAATTGTTCTAGTTTGGCTACTGGGAGCTCTTCAATTTATATTCTATAATTCTTGGTGTTCATCTGTCTTATCACTCTGTGTGTGATACTTTCTTCCTTTGTGGCACTGGAAGATATTCTGAGATAAGCTGGTATAGTTCTTGCCCTGGTTTTAGTTCTGCAGATGTTTCTCTAAATAGAAAACTCCTGGTTCCTTTTACGGGGGAAAGATATTGCAAACAAGTTTTGGGTACTTGTTGTGCTTATTGTTAATAGGGTGCTGTTTGCTAGTAGGATCTATTAGTTGAAGACTAAGGGAATATCTTTGTGTAAATAATAGCCTTTTTCAGAATTAAAATATCTACTAGATTGCTTTAAAGTATGCTTAGATGAAAAGTGTTTATTTATTCTTTTCCTACAAGGATATAACTCCTGTCAGTTTGTTATCCTGATTCCTAGTAACTGGAAATAAATTTTATACCTTTAAGAAATGATCCTTATAACTGAATATTTAGGAAAAAAGAACTCTTCCCCATATCTTTGTAAGTGCTTGGCTGCTGATTGTGTTTCTTAGTAATGGTATTTAAGAGGCTCTTGGGACAACTAATACTGGAACAACTTGTGCAAATTCCATGATTTAAGAAATCACATGTCTTTTAGATTAAATCCTAATAATGTCTGCTAAGGAAGATAGTTGCACTTAGCACAGGTAAGTTAGCCTGGAACATTCCATTGTCTATAGAGTCACTTTATACACAGTAGTCAAGGAAGGATCTCCTGAAAATTTGAGGTGAAAACACACACACACACACACACACACACACACACACACACATTTTGTAAATAATGTTGACTAGATTAAAAAACTGCAATGTAATAGAAACTTTATTACCTAAGTCAGATGTGATATTCTACACATGTAATTATCTACAACAGAAGATACTGTAAGCATCAATGCATTTTGGCTCAAAGTATTAATTTTTCCCTTCTGGGAATGTATTTAAAGTATCTTTTGGATTTTTCAATAAGTATGTAGTTAACTTAATTTTTCCATTTTCACTTCAAGTTTATAATTATTGTTAAGTACATGAGTTTTTTGATGCATGCAAAACATTGATAAAATCAGATACTAAGTTGCATAATTTATTTTTATTCTTATTAAAATGTCTGAGCATGTCATGTGGCATGAGTAAAAATGCCCATCTTTAATGAATGCACATATTTGAGGTACAAAAATGCATAGAAATAACAATGAATATCTCTGTAGCCAAAATAGAGTGTAAGAAAAATCATTACAGATGTTATTGACTCCTCCATCCCATAAGCTCTCCCTCCAGATTTAAAATCAATCTTGAAACTAGTATGTTTATTAGTTTCTCGCATGTTCTGATATTTTTAGAATGTGTTGTGGATCTGTAAACTATACATACTGAAGCATTGTAACTTTTTTTAATTTAATAAATATGTGAGGCCAACCTATATATTCCATTCAGGAACATTTTTTTTATTTCAAATTCTGTTTTGAGACTTCTGTATATTTTTCACCTAAATCTACATCAGAAGTCAGTATACTACAGCTTGTAGCCCCAATGTGGACTGCCACATGATTTTTTAAGAGTTTTTTTGTACTTATGTTTTATTAGTCCTAGTTAGTTATACATGATGAAAGAATGCATTTTGACACATCAAACATAAGTGGAATATAACTTCTCACTCTTCTGATTGTACATGATGTAGAATCACACTGGTCATGTAATCATAGGGTAATAATGCCAGATTCCTTCTACTATCCTTTCTAGCCCCATACCCCTATCCTTCCTTCACTCTCCTCTACCTAAAGTAACTCTATACTTCCCTAGGGCTCCTGCTCCCTTATTGTGAATTAGCATTTGCATATCAGAGAAAACATTTGGATTTTGGTGTTTAGGGATTGGCTTATTTCACATAGCATGATATTCTCCAGCTCCATTCATGTACAGGAAAATACCATAATTTCATTCTTCTTTAAGGCTGAACAAAATTTTATTGTGTATATATACCAAATTTTCTTTATCTATTCATCTAATGAAGGGCATCTAGGTTGGTTCCATAGTTTGGCTATTGTGACTTCAACTGCTGTGATGTGGCTGCATCACAGTAGTATGCTGATTTTAGTCCTTATGGTAT
Organism: Ictidomys tridecemlineatus; assembly: GCF_052094955.1. Taxonomy (NCBI): domain Eukaryota; kingdom Metazoa; phylum Chordata; class Mammalia; order Rodentia; family Sciuridae; genus Ictidomys; species Ictidomys tridecemlineatus. The sequence continues at coordinate 81,584,826 of NC_135485.1, read as the reverse complement.
AAACCCAAGAGTGGGATAGCTGGGTCAAATGGTAATTCCATTCAGAGTTTTATGAGGAATTTCCAGACTGATTTCCATAATGGTTGCACCAATTTTCAGTCTTACCAGCAGTGTATGAGTGTACCTTTTCCCCCACATCTTTATCAACATTTATTGTTGCTTGTATTCTTGATAATTGTCATTCTGACTGGAATGAGAGGAAATCTTAGAGTAGTTTTGATTTGAATCTCTCTAATTCTAGAGATGTTGAACATTTTTTCATATATTTGTTGACCAATTTTATTTCTTCTGTGAAGTGTCTGTTCAGTTAATTCCTTAGCCCAATTATTGATTGGGTTATTTGTTTTTTTATGTTGAATTTTTTATATATCCTGGAGATTAATGCTATATCTAAGGTGCATGTGGTAAATATTTTTCTCCCATTCTGTAGGCTCTCATGTCATGTTCATGTTATTGATTATTTCCTTTCCTGAAAAGAAGGTTTTTAGATTGAATCCCTCCCATTTATTAATTTTTGATTTTATTTCTTGTGCTTTAGAGGTCCTGTTAAGAAAGTCAGATCCTAGGCCAACATGGTAAAGATTTGGGCCTATTTTTCTTCTATTAGGTGCAGAGTCTCTGTGATAATGCCTAAGTCTTTGATCCACTTTGATTTGAGTTTTGTGCAGGGTGAGAGATAGGGGTTTGATTTTTATTTTGTTGCATATGGATTTCTAGCTTTCCCAGCATCATTTGCTGAAGGGGCTATCTTTTCTCCAATGAATGTTTTTGATGCCTTTGTCTAATATTAGATAACTGTGTTTATGTGGGGTTGTTTCTGTGTCCTCTATTATGTAAATCAGGTCTTCATGCCTGTTTTGGTGCCAATAGAATGCTATTTTTGTTACTATGTGCTGCCTGATTTTGTGCATACTTTTTATTGGAATCTTTATCATGGAGCATGGCCTGGTCTGCTGGTCTGTGGCTGCCTTTGTGACATCTCAGCTGACTTGAGGATGGGGGGTAGTAACCATACTGCCCACAATGCTGAACATTTACTATCTGGTCTTTTACTGGTATTAAAGTTTCCTGGGCCCTGCTCTGGATCATTCAGTTCATTTGCTGTGATAGCATGATATTATATGAATATAATATAATCTGTGAACTTCATTTAGTTTTCCTCCTACTGCTAGGTGATTTGTCTACTTTAAATGAGTCCAGGCTTTCTTCCACTGCAGTTCCTGATATTCTTCTGCTGCTTGTCCAGTTTGAGGCTTCTAATCTGATATGGAATGGTGTGTCAGTTCCCTTTTTGTTGCCCAGACAAATACCCAAAGGAAACAACTTGAAGGAGGAAAGGGGTATCTTGGCTCACAGAGTGAGTGATTTCATCCCATGTTTGGCTGGAGCCATTGCTTCAAATATGAGACAAGAACATCATGGAAAACGGATGTAGCAGAATAAAGCTCCTTAACTCATGGCAACTGAGAAGGAGAAAGAGAAAAAGAGAGGGAGAAAGAGAGAAAGAAAACATAAGAAAGAAAAAGGGGCCTTGGTCAAGAAATCCTCTTCCAGGGCACACCACCAGTGGCTTCTTTCTTCGGCTAGCTTCACTGCCTGAAGTTTCTATTACCTCCCGGAGGAGTCCTCGCAGCTATCAATGGATTATTAATCCACTGGTGAGGAGCCCTCATGATTCTGTCACTTCTCCAAAACCCCACCTTACCCCACCTTTGAACATTGCTGCATTGGGGATTGAATCTCCAAGAGATGAGGCTTTGAGAGACCTTCCAGATCCAAAACATAGCAAGTGGGAAAAGACTCAACCAGGCTTGTCAACACTGATTCTAAACTAGGAGGAAGATAAAATTGAAAGAGGATTTTGGAAATGTACCTAAGCATTACCTGTGCTTGTTTGAGGTCTGTATTGCAGCATGGATGCCTTGTTTTCTTCATTCCCAATCTCCAGCTCTACTCCTAACTGTTAAGGTTTTCTTTTTTTTTTGTATGTGGGATGGGTATGAGCAGGGAGTTGTCCCATGTTTACCTGCAACTGCATGTATCAGATGCCATGGAACATACAAAACTGAGATATGTAGATAGATCCCTCAGCATATAACCCATTGCTCTTGGTAAAATATTATTCTGTTGTAAGAAAAATAGGAAGATGTGACCTTCAAAAGATACCAGTGAAATACTCAGACAGATGTCCAGCTAAAAAACACTTCCTGAAGTGAATTACAGATTGATGATGGAATTGCAAAGAAAGAAGCTAATGCTTTAAGAAAAAATCCTTTGGTTCTTCTTTAGGGATCAAGGGTATATAATATACCTGCCTGCTGGTAAACATGCATAGCAAAGCATTTCCATCTATCATCTCATGATCTGAAAGGCAGCAATGCTATTCTGATTCCAGAATCTTGAATTTCCTTAATGAGTTCTCTGCTAGACTATCACAAGCTGTTCCATTAAATCGGTTTCAGGAGAGTTAAGCAGAATTTGTATTAAAATGATTGTGTATCTATCATTTGCTAGAGGAGGAAAAATGAGACTGGCTAAAGGAGAATTCAATGTGGCTTCTTCAAACCTGAATTTATTCTATTTTTCAACCTTCTCCTCACACAAGTGCTTCCTAATGTGGGCTGAAGCCATCCATTTAAGCATGACTTATTCATGCTCAAAAAATGTTTGATTTATACAGCCAATGTATAAATGCACTGTAGATACTGATGGTTTAAAGCAGCAAGATTGACTATATGGAAGATCAGAATGCCAAGGTGGATCAGTCACAGCCACATTGACTTTTAAATGCAGTTACCATATAAAGGAGTGGGTAAAAATGGAATTATGGAAGTCCATTTGTCCCTCTTGGTGACTTCTAAAGATGATTTGTTAAGTTGTTAGCCACAGAGCATGTGATTCTCTTACAAGAAGCTTTAAAAATGACACTGCTCTAAGTAAATGCATCTACTTTAAACATTATATCTGATAATAATGTACAAATGAGGGCTTAAAAGTGGCTAATGCTGATTTTTCAAAACCTGTTCTCCTAAGCCTTCATTTCTAGGAGTGAACATTTTTTTTTATTTTAAAGTAGGAACAACCTAGCCACATACCTTAGGTATGGATGAAATGGTGCTTATAAGAAAACTAAACTTTAAAAAAAATAATTTTATTATATAATTTTAAAAAATTTATTTGTAGCTGGTGCTTTATGGATATACATAAAGATGAAATTCACTAACATATTTATACATGCACATTTCACATAGTATAATGTTGTAAAATCCATTCAGCATTTTCTCCCCTTCCCATTCCCATTCCTTCCTCCTCCCCACCAATCATTTTTCTATTTCACTAATCTTTCTTTTATCTTTGTTATATCAAAATATTTTCTTTTTTTCCCCTTATTTGGCTATAGCTTCCCCATATGATAGAAAATATCCAACTCTTGATTTTCTGAGTCTGGCTTATTTCACTTAGCATGATATTCTCCATTTCCATGCTTTTAGTGGAACATGCCATAATTTCTATTTTATTTATGACTGAGTAAACCTCCATTGTGTATATATACCACATTTTCTTCATTCAGTCGTCCATTAACAGGCCTGTGGGCTGGTATGCATGTTGTGAATGACTATTGTGAATTGTGTTGTTATAAACATTGATAGGGTTCTATTCCTATAGCCTGATGATTTTAGTCCTTTTGGATAAATACTGAAGAGTGGGATAGCTGCATCATATGGTGGTTCCAATCCTATGTTTTTTCTTTTTAGAGAAATTGTACTAATTTTCAAAGATAGAATTAGTTTTATCAATTTCCATATTAGTTTTGAATATTAAATAATTCGTGCAAAGTGTTCATCATTGTACCTGTCCTGTAGTACTCAGTAAAAGTTCCCTGTTTGCCAGTTTACTACCACCACCACTACCACTGCTACTACCTGCAAATGTAATTGGAGAGTAGATCCACACAGAAGAGTATTTGTACAAAGGTGAGGGAACCACAAGTAACTCAGAGGTCCAGTTTTCATTCATATGTTCTGGCTGTTTTCCATCAGGCAGTTCTAGTTTCTACCATAATTTGAGTACTGCTGGTATCTAATGAATTTTGTAATTTCAAATGATGATTTATTGAGGTTAAAAGAAAGAACTGTCCAATAACACATAATATTTTACTAAAAAGAAAACCCAAAATACATAAGTGTTTTTATTTTAAAAATTTCATCTTTTAATCATTCTTTCTCTTTTGACTTCACACAGTGTTAACAGGGTGGAGTTTCCTCTTGTTTCTTATGCAGAACCATTATCTAGACTGAAACATGAATACCACACTAAGGGTTCTGTTCCACAAGTGATCCTACAATCAGTTCTTCTTGAATTTGAACAACTTCTTTTGCTGTTGACTGTGGTTTATCACAGTATCACCTTTAAATAGAAAGGATGATATTTTATCTATGATAATTCTCTAAGCAACAACGACATATGATTTTCTTGAGATCATTTTTGTTTTTGTTTTTTGTCCCAGTAGGAGAAGTTTGAGAAGGAGTTAACCATTGGCCAATGGTGGCCAATGCCATAGTTGAGGTTTGAGCTGACCAAATTCCCTTGAGTTTGGTGATTAGATAGTCAATCTTTGATAGGATAAGATCAGCATAGGCCTGAATGATAAAATCAGGTTGTGATGTTCCTTTATGCTAGGTAGGAATAACTGGGTACAAGAAGTGATCCAGAGTTGGCTGTGCCAGGAGGCTGAAGCCAGTCTACCTGCAAGAGAAACACATTCTTGTATTTCTTTTCTGTGCCTTATCCTGCTCCCTCACTATTTCTTCCTGAGGGTATTAAATTTAATAAATCACTAGAATAATCTCATCGCAGACTCATCTTTTGGAGACAAAGATGTATAAAGGAATCAGGGGACTGCAAAGATGAAATAATTAAAGTTAGTCAGGGCTAATTCTTGGTGGAGTTTGTCAGAGTCTTGTGACAGTTGTTGGAGTTTTGTTGGTTTGATTTTACTTTTATAGCTATCCTTGGCATTCTGAAGAAAACAGCTGTAGGTTGACAGTGTAAAATGCAAGATTGATTGTTCCAGAGAGGATGTGGCTGAAATTACTGACCATGAGCCCTATGCTGGGAAGGAAAGTGTGAAATCCAAGGGCACTACTATTAGGTAAGAGGACTAAAACTTACCTAACTAAAACTAAAATCAGAAACTCTCTCACATCAGTGATATTTTCTCTATAGATTATTTCCAGTTCCTTAAGACTCTGTACCTCCATCACTTCTGTCTACCCCAGGAGTACAAGGGCATGCTTTGGGACATGACAATCTCAGCTGTCTCCATTAAATTTATAGGCTCTTTCTTACTCCAGGAAAAATGAAGATGTATATTTGTAGCTTGATATTCTAAGTATATTTAAAAACATTCAAGAGTTAAGTAGACCATTTACCAAAACACAAGAAAAATCAGCATCAATTCTTGACTTTCTTCTTCTTTTTTTTTGGTCTAATATTTTGCATAATTTTATGACTGAACTAACAAAGTTCTTCCATTGGATTGAGTTTCTTAAATATTCCAATAGATTCCATTCAAAGCAAGTAACATTTCTTTAAGGATGTATCCTGATGCTCCCTACTCCCTTTTCCCTCACCCTAACACTTTGGAAAGAAAAAAAAAGGGTTCTGTCTTGATTGGTATTAATGGCACTATCCTTCCATTTTTTAATTTTGTCCAGGTGAGGTCAGTATTGTCATATTTCTATGCACAGATAGTTAAGAACATTTTGCATATGATTATGTATATTGTGGCATGGAATTTTCCAAAGCATCTTAGAACAGGAATCCTGAAACCAGATTTTTTTTTATTCCCAGTTTTGTCATCAACTAGCTGTGAGTTTGAGAAAATTATCTAGTGTTCAATGTTTTTTTTTTTGATCAAGAAAATATGCTGGTTCCCTCTGGATTTTAATCATTAGTTTATTGAATATTAAAGGCTTGTTCTGCGTGAACATTTGGGGAGTAGTGCTAGATCTTTGCTCTCTAGAAGTTCACCTCTAGAAAGATGCTATGACTCAAAAGCAAGGATTTGAATTTTCAGAAGAGACCAGTTAAAGTATGGTGAATGGCATTATAAATCTATTTTAGGCACCTTAGGTGATAAATAAATGGCCATAGAGAAAATAGCAAGAAACTACTCTTTACCTAAAGTCCTGAAATAAATGCAAATATTTCTTAAAGTGCAACACAAACTGCACTCAGAATAATAATGGAGAGATGCCATTAAAAGCTGGATGAGATTTCATGGTCCCACAATATCTTCACCGTTTTTCATTTATTACCATCAAACATTAGTAGATTGATCTTTTGCTTTCAGCTACAAAGGCCTCATTACAACCGTGAGGACTACTTATTGTGAACATAACATAGAATCTACTGTCAATCTACACTACTTATTGTGAACATAACATAGAAGTGTTCACTTGCTATTGTGTCAAAGTTGTCATTTTGAATTTTTTGGTAATTTACATGAAATTCACAAATATTTATCATAAAATACAGTTTTAGACTTTTGTGTGTTTGTCTTTTTGGAAGAACATATTCTATTTATTGCACACAGAAAAACTTTCACTTTTACTCAAGGTCTGGGTCAAATTATTTTGGTAGAATTTCTTTTAAATAAATATTAGTTCTGTTGAAAACAAGGTAACTTAAATAGAAATGGAATAAAAAATTGAGCATTTGGAGACAATAAAGGAAGTGATACAGAAAGTTTTCTTTAACATATGCTCACACCTAGGAATTCAAGAGAAAACTACTTAGGAAATAATTAAAGACACATCTGTGTCCTTTAATTTATGTGGTGGTAATATGACATATTTTTCATCATAGGTGTGTGTGTGTGTGTGAGTTTGTTTTGGAGGTACTGAAGCTTGAACCCAGGGCCTCACATACAATAGCTACAGTCTTGTCAAAATACAGATTTTATGATCAAGGGTGGTTCCAGTTTTTGGTAATGAAAGTTGAGGTTACTTGGATCAAGCTTTCCACTCAAAACAATAAAAAGTTGTTTTAGAAGAATGTGTTTTTGGACAATAATATATCTATAAAACACTAAGAAATCAGAAAAACATTAGGAAACTCCAGAGCTCAATATTTGAATAAAATCGCACTGGCAGAGAGATGAGCTCTAATCTTCCTTTATCTTGGGGCACGTGCTGATATATTTCTCTTGGGCTTTGATTTAACATCATTACACAGACAGAAGTGAAGTTCTAGGATTGGGTCAAAGTGAAGGTGTAGAGTTCCATAGGATTCCTTTTTCCCTTTACAAATGGGACCTCAGATGGCTTGGGAGGCTGAGGCAGGAGGATAATGAGTTCAAAGCCAGCCTCAACTAAAAGAGAGGTGCTAAGCAACTCAGTGAGACCCTGTCTTTAAATAAAACACAAAATAGGGCTGGGGATATGGCTCAGTAGCTGAGTGCCCTTGAGCTAAATCTCTAGTACCAAAATAAATAAATAAATAAAAATTTCAAAAATGGGACCTCGAAGGGTTGTGTCCATTGAGTAGGTTTAGCCCAACTCTGTTCTCTTGCCGCTCTGAATCATTTGAGACATAATAGAGGCTGTCTTAGCTCTGAGTAAGCAAAGAATAAAATGAAAGGGGAAAATGAGGATTTATTGCTAGAACCAGCCTTTGCATGGATTTGCTCTCTAGCCTGCAGTGCTCAAGGAACCTCAAGACAGGAACTTTATTTGAGAAAATCTCTGACTTGAAGCAACTCCTTGCATCTGGCAAAAGCACTCCTGAAAAAGGGCTTGTCTTTCCTAGGCTCCCGGGAATGCTTACAAGTAACTTTTCAAATCCATGGACTCTTAATTAATCAAAGATACCTAGTACATGCAGTAAACATGTCTACTCTTTTACATATATAAATGTCACTCATCAAAACACCTGAAGATAATACAGTTTTATAAATGTGGCATAGCCAATTTGAAAAACAAGCAAAAAGAATTTTCTTAAATGATTATTAAAATAACCCAAATTAAAAATTGGAAATAGATTGAATGCAGCAAAAGAAATAACTAGAATGAAAAAAAGAATAAAAAATCATCCAGGTTTGTCTCAGGCAAAAAGATGGAAATTTAGAAGAGAAAACACAAGTGGTAGTTAAAATTTAGTCCCTGAACTTGTGAGTTCAGCATGTCCTGAGTGATTGCTAAAATACAGATTCCTGTCTCTTGAGGCCTAAATACATGAGTTGTTTTGGTCAATGGGATGTTGGGTAAGTAGACACAAGCAGGAACACTAGATGTACATCTCAGTAGGTGTTACTTTCTTGCATGTCTGCCATCTCCATGAGAAAGCTTGCATGAAACAATGCTTCTAAAATAGTCTCAAACCAGGTGAAGCAGCACTAGTCAAAACCTTATTAGAAATGCAAATTCTCTGGCCCCAGTTCAGACCTACTGAACTGGAAACTCAGGAAGAGGCTCCATGGACATATGTTCCATCTCTGTGAGATCATCACAGGGATGAAAGTAGTTGTGGCTTTGCTTCAATTTACCTTATATAAATAATGAGAAGTTCAGAGTGAAGGTTATAAAGAGATATGAGGAAAACATTAATACAAAACCCTGATGTAGCTATATTAATATAGGAAAAAATGAGATTTTGTTATGAATATAGAGATTAAAAATTTCTATTCAGTTGGAACATATAATATTTCTAAGTATGTATACTTTAATATCAGAGCCTCAAGTTTATAAGAATGAAAGTATGGGTTTGTTTTTTCCCTAGAAGATAGAATTTATTTTTTGCAAAGTTATGAAACATGATACAATTTATCATTCATCAACTTATTCATTCATCAATCATTCCATAAATATGATATGCCAGGCATCATGTTAAGAATGAAAGACATACAGATAAACATGATAGGATTTCTATCAACAAGGATTTCATTGTTATGTGAGTTTAAAATTTGTTTTACTTTGGATAAAATATAAAAAAGAAACAACATTTTAATTGTCAGATGACTTCCTCTTTCCACCTCCCAGAATCTCCAACAATTTCAAGAGCAAAGAGTGGCACATACTTGATTAATGTCATGGTCCTGTGAGCAGTGACATACTTCAGCTTTCACAGGCATGGATATCTAAATTAAGTGATGTTGCCTTAAATGAGAGTAGAAAATTGTAGGACCCATTCCTGGTCAAAAATGTCTGAGGCTCCATGATTCTAAATGTGATCCTTTAAATTTTGGAGTCAGCTTTTGCACAGTTAGAAGGGAGAGCCATGTATTCCTACTGATGTCTTTCCAGTATTACTTTGAGAAGAAGGGGAGAGCTGGGGTGTAGCTCAGTGGTAGAGCCCTTCCCAGCATGTGCAAGGTCCTGGGTTCAATCCCCAACACTGTCAAAAGAAAACAACAATAAAAGAACACAATTCATACTATTAAAATGAGGAATATAAAGAAATAATAAACAGCCCATTCTGCTAATCCTGGAGAAACGAAAGCAATGGCAACCCTCCAGTAAGTAGCACTGCAGAGTGCTTACTCTCTAGCTCATGAGCAATGTTCTGTTAGCCCCTCCAAGTGTCTTATAGTGTGTATGAGTTTATTTACATAAACAATACATTCTTATAGCTCAAAAGTCAATACAGCATGAAAAAGGGATGTACTGTTTCCATCCATGCCATCATACTCTCAAACTGACTATGCTTATTGGTTTCTTCTCTTCAAATATAAGCAAATATAATTACATATTATTATCACTTCCCCTCCCTTTTTAATTTCCTAAATTTGTTCTAATTAGTTATACATGAGAACAGAATACATTTCAACTCATTGTGCACAAATAGAGCACAACTTCTGATTTCTCTGTACATGATACAGTCACACCATTTGTGCAATCATACATGTACATAGAGTAATAATGTCTGTCTCATTTCACCATCTTTCTTACTCCCATACCCCTCCACTCCCCTTGCTCCCCTCTGCCCAATCCAAAGTTCCTCCATTTTTCCCTTGCTACCCCTCTACCCATTATGAATCCACTTATTAGAGAAAACGTTTGGCCTTTGGTTTTTTGGGATTGGCTTGCTTTGCTTAGCATGATATTCTCCAACTCCATCTATTTACTTGTAAATGCCAAATTTCATTCTTCTTCAAAGCTGAGTAATATTCCATTGTGTATGTGTACCACAGTTTCTTTATCCATTCATCTGTTGAAGGGCACTTAGGTTGGTTCCACAGTTTAGCTATTGTGAATTGAGCTGCACAGAGATACAAACCAAAACAATGAACAATCTTTTCAATGAACTATCAGAGTATTTTTTGTTATTGTTGTTGTTGGTTTTTTTTTTTTTTTGGTACTAGGCATGAACCCAGGGGAATTTAGCCACCAAGACACATTCCCATTCCCTTTTTGCACTTTTTTATTTTTAAAAAGGGTCTCACTGAATTGCTTAGGTCTCACAAAGTTGCTGAGGCTGAATTTGAACTGACCATCGCTCTCCATCAGCTTCTGGAGCTGCTGGGATTATAGGTGTGCACCACCACGCCTAGCTACTCTCTCCATTTTTATGAAAAATATTGTGTGCCATGTATGTAGTTCTGTTCTTTGCTTTCTTCCTTCATAATTCATTTTAAATAGGAAGAAGGCTCTGTCTGAAGTTATGTAGATACCTCAAAGATTAGGCAGGGAAAGGTCATTCATGTAGAACGAGAGAAAAAGAGGGCTAAAAGAGCCATGGAGGGGGATGGGATGAGGTGGTAGTTGAACATTGCAGGTTCTCCTCAAGTCAGAATTGCCCTTCATTCCAGTGTGGGTCACAGTTTTTCTGCACACGAGAACATGTTATTTGCAATTACAGTTTTACTTACTTCTTTCCTTGTGGAATGCCTTGGATCTTGTCTAAATGCCCTGGCTACAAGTTCGAGTACCGTGTTGAATACAGATAAGCAGAGCAGAGACTTGGTCTTGCTCCTGACATTAGAGGAGAGCATACCAGTCTTTCACCGTTATGTATAATATTAGTTGTGCAGTGTTTTTGTAAATGCCTGCTAGTAGGTTGAAGAAATTCCTTTCTATTCCTAGTTTATTGAGAGCTTTTATTAAAAGTTGTTGGATTTTGTCAAATGCTTTTTCTGCATGTATTGAAACACACATGGTTTCATATTTTATTAATATTGATGTACTGCACCCATTGAGTTTTGAATGTTAAATGAAACATGCATTCCTGGCATAGACCCCATCAAAGTATGTATCTATCTTTTCTTATATGTAGCTGGATTAGGTTTTCTAGGATTTGAGGAAATTTTGCATTCATATATATAACAGATATTGAGCTGTGATTTTTTTTTCCTTGTAATGTTTTTGTCCAGTTTTGGCATCTAGGTGATACTGGATTTGTAGGAGGAGTTAACTTATTCCCTCCTCTTTTATTTTGTGGAACCATTCACAAAGAATTGCATTAAATCTTCTTTAACTATTGGGTAGATAGTGAAGTCATCTAGTATGTTTTTTTTTTTAATTTGGGGATATTTTTTAAATTACTAAATCAGTTTATTTTTATAAGTCTACTTGGATTTTCTGTTTCTTTTCAGTTAATTTTGTAGTTTATATTTTTCTAGAAAAGTGTCCATTTCATCTAGATGTTCTAACTTTTCACATATAATCCTGTCCCCCTTAAAATTGGTAGTTATGTACTTTCTTTTATTTGAATATTATCTCCTTTTAAAAACTTAGTCTAGCTAAAGATTTCTCTTTTTTTCTGATTTTTTTTTAAAAAAACGGCTTTTGGGTTTTATTGATTTTCTTTATTTCTATGATGTTCTATGATGTTTCATTAATTTCAGGTCTAGCTTCTATTATTCCCTTTTTATGATGTTCTATGATGTTTCATTAATTTCAAGACTCTATTATTTCCTTCTTCCTGCTTACTTTGGATATTTTCTTTCTTTGCAAGGTTTTAAGGGGGAGAACTAAACGTGGCTTGAGATCTCCCCTCAGTATTTTATTGTACTTATTTCTCTGATACCTGCCAATGGACTGAGGGCTTTATGCACTCTGAGCACATGCTCTCCCAAGGAGCTATATCCCAGGCCTGTTTTCCTTTTACCATAGGCATTTGCAGGTATAAAATTTTCTTTAAACGCCATTTTGGGTGAATTCTATAAGTTTGCTTATGTTATACCTTCATTTTGAGTCATCTCAAAGTATTCTCTAATTTCTCTTTTGATGCTCTTTTATGTATTCCTTATTTAGAAATGTGTGGCTTTGACCCCAGATGGCGGGCCAGAGGGAGGCAGCATTCTGTGCTGCTCTGTGACCTGGGAATCAAGGAGTGAGAATACTGCTTCTGTAAGGGCGATATTCCTGCCCCCACTCAGGAAGCACTGTGCCCATCCAGGGCTCCAGGCCTCAGGGTCAGGGTGGGTCTCCCAACTACTCACCCACACGGGACCATCTGTGGCAGCAGCACCAACCCAGAACTTTTGGCCACCCACCTGAGCAGAAATCACAGATACTGCTCCCACACAGGAAACCTGGCAGCTTCCCACAAGTAGGAACTCCGTCTGCCACTCCCATGTGGACCCCCATCTACCAATGTGGGGCTTCTCTGGTTGCTGCCACCTTGGGACTCTGCAGCAGGGGAGATAGTCCCCTGTGTGCAGTGTCCTGCCTGCACCTGGGAAGCTCATAGAGGCTCTGAAGTCAGCCACAGCCACACACTGCACACTACAGAGCTCATCTCTGAACTCATCATCCAACACCAACACTTGTTCCCCCCACCTGATCTGAGACCCCACCGCTGAGAGCAGGCACCTCCATCTTGGGCTACCTTCATTATCATCTTCAGTGGAGGCAAATTCTAGTTTGGGACTCCAGCTGGCCAGGTACCCATTTCTACTTCCCTACTATCCCCTGGCAGCCACTACCCTGGCATAGTGACACCTTGGTTACCTTCACCATCCTGAGGGTGGAGATACTGCTAACAAGAGATGACCTCACCTATGAGAATGAGAAAGGAAACAGGAAGGATACTGATCTCCAACCAAAACAATCCTTGTTTCTTTTTTCAATATGTTTTTTCCTCTCCCTCTCTATTCTTCTGCCCTCACATCCCCAACATATTTGAAACCAAGTATTTTGCATGAATTAGGATTTTGAGAACTGGGACATTTGATTAGTATATTACTGTTATGTTGTATATTCTTTTTTCTTTGATTCCAATTTCTACTATTTTATTTTTTTTATTTTCCTTAATATATATGTGTGTTTGTTTTATGTACTCTACTGTCTACCCACTTACTTGTCTACCCAAGATTACTTCTGCTCCCTTCTCTTGATACTAATCTTCCTCTTTAGATTTCTCTTTCATACTTCCTAAGATTTAATAACTCTATATCCTCACCTCCTGCCTCCTCAGCATATCATCCTAGTCCCCACCCCTGGTTTTTTATCCATCATCAGAAACTGCAAACCCTTTTACAAACCTACTGAATATATTGTAGATAATAATTGAATTCACCATTTCTGTACATTGTAACCAAACTTTAAAAGTCTTAATAGCAAACATTTGTTTTTAGTGTATATATTGTTTACATTGGGATCTTTTATCATTGTCCTTCACCTCAAATGAGAGGTATTGGATCCCTGAAGGGGCACTATAAGCCTATAGGGTAAAAGAGTAACACTTCATATCCATAGGGAAGGGAAGACACACAAGCAATATGAAACGACAAGTGAAGAAAGTGCCCCAAACAAATCAAGATACCACATTATTAGAATCTATGGCCAGCTCAGCAGAAGAAATGTCAGAGAAGGAGTTCAGGATGTACATAATTAAAATGTTCTGTGAATTAAAGGATGATATAAAGAGGGCAAATACAGGCAGCAAAAGATCATTTTGACAAAGAGCAACATAAACAAATACAGGAAAAAAATAATTCAAGAGTAGATAGAGGTTCTAAACAAACAAACAAACAGAAATCATTGAAAAGAAAGAAACAATAAAACAAAAGTTCAATTGAAATCATCACCAATAGAATAGACCATTTGGAGGACAGGACCTCAGACGATGAAGACAAAATATATAATCTTGAAAAGAATGTAGACCACACAGGGAAAATGGTAAGAAACCATGAGCAGAACATTCAAGAAATATGGGATAGCATGAAAAGACCAAATTTAAGAGTTATTGGGATAAAGGAAGGCATTGAGTTCCAAACCAAAGGAATGAGAAATTTATTCAGTGAAATAATATCAGAAAATTTTGCAAACATGAAGAATGAATTAGAAAACCAAATCCAGGTGGCTTACAGGACACCAAATGTACAATATCAAAACAGATCCACACAAAGTGACATTATAATGAAAATGCCCAACACACAGAGTAAGGAGAGAATATTAAAAGCCACAAGAGAAGGGAATCAGATTACATATGGGAGAAACCAATTAGATTATGTGCAGATTTTCAACCCAGACGCTGAAAGCTAGAAGATCCTGGAACAACGTATCAAGCTCTGAAAAAAAATGGATGCCAACCAAGAATCTTATATCCAGAAAAGTTAAGCTTTAGATTTGATAATGAAATAAAAACCTTTCATGATAAACAAAAGTTAAAAAAATTTACACCTAGAAAGCCTGCACTACAGAACATCCTCAGTGAAATATTCCATGAAGAAAAAATGAAGAACAATGATGAAAATCAACAGAGGGAGGGATTATAGTAAAGGAAAACATATTCAGAGGAGAAACTAAGTCAGATTAAATACCCTCCAAAATTTAAAAAAAATGGCTGTGAATATAAATCCTGTCTCAATAATAACCCTGAATGTTCATGGTCTAAATGCACCAATCAAAAGACATAGACTGGCAGATTGGATTTTAAAAAAAAATCCAACAATATGCTGCCTTTAAGAAATTCATCTCATAGAAAAAGACATGCACAGACTGAAGGTGTTAGTTAGTACCATTCACATGAACTTGAAGAAACAAGCAGAGGTTTCCATCCTTGTATCAAAGTAGACTTAAAGACGAAGTTAACCAAAAAGGATAAAGAAGAATACTTCATAGTGCTTAAGGGAAACATTCATCAATAAGACATAACAATAATAAATTTATACACCCCAAACAATGGAGCATCTATACTCATCAAACAAACTCTTCTGAAATGCAAGAGTCGAATAGACCAAAACACAATAATTCTGGGTGACTTTAACACATCTCTTTCACCAGTGGATATATCTTCCAAACAAAAGCTGAAATAAGAAACTGTAGAACTCAATAATATAATTAATAACTTAGACTTACTGACATATATAGAATATTTCATGCTTCAATGAATGAATATACATTTTTTCTCAGCAGCACATGGATCCTTCTCTAAAATAGACCATATATTATGCCACAAAGCAAATCTTAGCAAACATAAATAAGTAGAAATACTACCCTGCATTCTATCATATCATAGTGGAATGAAACTAGAAATCAATGGTAAAATAAAAAATAAGCTATTTCAAGACCTGGAGACTAAATAATATGCTACTGAATGAACAATGGGTTGCTAAAGACATCAAGAGGAGATTATAAAGTTCTTAGAGGTGAATGAGAACACAGATACAATGTATCAAAATCTCTGAGACACTATTAAGGCAGTACTAATAGGAAAGTCTATTGCAAGGAATTCATCGCTTAAAAGAAGAAAAAGTCAACAAATATATGACTTAACATTACATCTCAAAGCTCTAGATAAAGAAGAACAAATCACCACCAATAGCAGTAAAGACAGAGAATAATTAAAATCAGAGCTGAAATCGATGAAATTGAAACAAACAAAACAATTGAAAAAATTGACAAAGCAAAAAATTGGTTCTTTGAAAAAATAAATAAAATTAACAAACCCTTAGCAATACTAACAAATAGAAGGTTAGAGAAAACTCAGAATACTAGCATATGTGATGAAAAAGGAAATATCACAAAGTACACTACAGATATACAGAAGATAATTAGAAATTATTTAAAAACTTGTACTCCAATAAAATAGAAAATATTAAAGGCACTGACAAATTTCTAGAGTCATATGATATGCTCAAATTGAATCAGGATGATATACACAATTTAAACAGATCAATTTCAAACGATGAAGATGCCATCAGAAGCCTACCAAAGAAGAAAAGCCCAGGACTGGATGGATACACAGCCGAGTTCTACAAGACCTATAAAGAGGAACTAATACCAATACTCTCCAATTTATTCCAGGAAATAGAAAAAGAGGGAGCACTTCCAAACTCATTCTATGAAGCCAATATCACCCTGATTCCAAAACCAGGCAAAGACACATCAAAGAAAGAAAATTTCAGACCAATATCTGTAATGAACTTGGATGCAAAAATTCTCAATAAAATTCTGGCAAATCGAATACAAAAACATATCAAACAGATAGTGCACCATGATCAAATGGGGTTCATTCCACTGATGCAAGTTTGTTTCAACATTGGAAACCAATCAATATAATTCATCACATCAATAGACTTAAAGATGAGAATCATATGATCATCTCAATAAATACAGAAAAAGCACTTGACAAAATACAGTAATCCTTCATGTTCAAAGCACTAGAAAAGCCAGGGATAATAAGAACATAACTCAACATTGTAAAAGCTATCTGTGCTAAGCCCTAGGCCAACATCATTCTAAATGGAGAAAAAATTGAAAGTATCCCTTGTAGAAACTGGAACAAGACAGGGATGCCCTCTTTCATCACTTCTATTTAACATAGTTTTTGTTAAACACTGGCCAGAGCAATTAGACAGATGAAATAAATTAATGAGATACAGATAGGAAAAGAACAACTCAAATTAGCACTACTTGCAGATGATATGATTCTATACCTAGAAGACCCAAAAAGTTCCACCAGAAATCTTTTAGAACTAGTAAATGAATTTAACAAAGTAGCAGCATATAAAATCAACACCTATAAATCAAAGGCATTTCTGTATATCAGTGACAAATCCTTTAAAAGGGAAATGAGGACAAACACCCCATTTACATTACCATCAAAAATAAGTAAGTAAGTAAGTAAATAAATAAATAAATAAATAACTTTACAATCAACTTAACAAAAGAGGTGTAAGAACTCTACAATAAATACCACAGAACCCTAAAGAAAGAAATTAAAGAATACCTGAGAAGATGGAAATATATACCTAGTACTTGGGTAGGCAAATTAATATTGTCAAAATGACCATACTACCAAAATGATTATACATGTTTAATGCAATTCTGATCAAAAACCCAATGACATTCCTCATAGAAATAGAAAAAAAATCATGAAATTCATCTGAAAAAATAAAAGATCCAAAATAGCTAAGACAATCCTTAGGAAGAAGAGTGAAGTGGGTGGCATCACTATAAGAGACCTTAAGCTATACTACAGAGCAATAGTAGCATGGTATTGGCACCAAACCAGACTGGTAGACAAGTGGTACAGAATAGAGGACACAGAGACTAATCCATATAATTGCAGTTATCTTATATTAGACAAAGATGCCAAAAACATACATTGGAGAAAAGATATCCTGTTCAACAAATGATGCTGGGTAAACTGGAAATCCATATGCAACAAAATGAGATTAAACCCCTATCTCTAGTACAAAACTCAACTCAAAGTACATTAAGAACCTAGGAATTCAACCAGAGAACCTTCATCTAATAAAATTAAAAGAAGGCCCTAATCTCCATCATATCTGAATAGGCCCTTACTTCCTTAATAAGACTCCTGTAGTGCAAGAATTAAGATCAAGGATTAATAAATGGAATGGATTTAAAATAAAATCTTCTTTTCAGCAAAAGAAAAATCAGTGAGGCAGAATAGAAAGTCTATGTCTTGGGAACAAATTTTAACCACTTGCACATCAGATAAAGCACTAATCTCTAATGTACATAAAGAACTCAAAGACCTAAACACCAAAACAGAACAAAACAAAACACTCAAATAATGCAATCAATAAATGGGTCAAGGAACTGAACAGACACTTCTCAGAAGAGGATATACAATCAATCAACAAATATATGAAAAAATGTTCAACATCTGTAGCAACTAGAGAAATGCAAATCAAAACTAATTAAGATTTCATCATTCCAGTCAGAATGGCAGCTATTATGAAGACAAACAACAATAAGTGTTGTCGAGGATGAGGGGAAAAAGGTACACTCATATATTGCTGGTGGGACTACAAATTGTTGTAGCCAATTTGGAAAGCATTATGAAGATTCCTTGGAAATGTGGGAGTGGAACCACCTTTTGACCCAGCTATCCTACTCCTCAGTGTATACCCAAAGAAGTTAGCATACTACAGGACACAGCCAAATCAATGTTTATAGCAGCACCATTCACAATAGGTAAACTGTGGAGCTAACCTAGATGCCCTTCAGTAAAAGAATGAATAAAGAAAATGTGTTTTATACACACACACACACACACACACACACACACACACACACACATTGGAATATTACTCAGCAATAAAATAGAATAAAGTCATTGCATTTGCAGGTAAATGGATGGAGTTGGTGAATATAATGCTAAGTGAAGTTAACTAATCACCAAAAATCAAATACCAATTTTTTTCTCTGATATAGGAGGCTGATTCATGGTGGAGTTGGGAGGGAGAGCAAGGGATGATTGGACAAACTTTAGATAGAACAAAGGTGTGGGAGGGGAAAGGAAGGAGTATAGGGGTATGAAACACAGTGAACTTAGATGGACATCATGGACAAATGGTGTATATAACCAGAGAAATGAAAAACTGTGCTCTATATGTGTAATGTGAACTATAATGCATTCTGATTTCATATATAACAAATTAGAATAATAAATAAATAAGAAATTTGTGGCTTAGTTTTCACATATTTGTGAATTTTTTCTGTCATTGTTTTCTAACATTTCTAATATGATTACAGAACAAGGCCTTGTGTTATATCCATCACTTTAATTTTACTAAGATTTGCTTTTACAGCCTAGCCTTTGGTGTATCTTGGTGACTATTCCTAGTATATGTGAAACACATTTTATTCTGTTGTTGGGTGAAGTATTCTACACCTCTACTAGATCTAGGTGGTCTGCAGTATTTACTCCTCTTCTGCCTAGTTGTTGCTATGCACTGTTAAAGTTTGGAAAACAAGTCTGAGATCATTATAATGAAGTATTTATCCATTTCTTGCAGTTTTGCTTCCGATGTTATGGTGTTCTGATTTTAGGCACATTCATTCATAATTTTTGATGAACTGACACATTTTTATCATAAAATGCCCCTTTATCTCTAGGAACATTTTTTGTTTGACATTAGTGTAGCCTCTCTTTCTTGTGATCAAGTTTTTCGAGATACACACATTTGTGTTCATGTTTGTACTCACACACACACACACACACACACAATGTTTTTCATCCTTTTACTTCTAATCTATTGGAATCTTTGAATCTGATGGTCATCTCTGGTGGGCAATCTATAGTTTGTTCTTGTGTTTATATCCAATATGAACTTTTCTCCCTGTTTATTGGATTGTTTAATCCATTCATGTTTAATGTCATAATTTATAAAGTTGGATTTATGTCTTCCATTTTAGTGTTGCCTTTCTATCTGGTTTGTGTCATTATTTACATCTGTCTTTTGAATTAAGTGAATGTTTTTATTACGATATGTTAATTTCTTTAGTGATTACAACAGCATATTGTTGGAATTGTATCATTTGTAGACATAATAAGTGTAACATCAATACTATAACAGGATAAAAAGAACAGAGCTATTTGATAAGCATTCATGTTTTTGTATCTCATTGGAGTTAATTTCCTGTGAGATCATGATTACTTATGTAATTTTATACCTTTCAAAGAAGCTCAGAGAAGAAAAGAGAGTAAGTTTATATTATAGCTTTTGTTACATTTAACTTTTTATATATTATTTCTGGTTCTCATCATTGGTTTTTATGGATTTGAATTTCTTTTCTTCTGCTCATCTCCTTTGTAGTTCTCTTGGCAAATATATTACATTTCCATATGATATAGATCTAAGAATATATTAGACATATCATTTTATATTAAGAGAAAAATGAAAAAGAAATATTTCTTTTTACTGGTTTTTATAATCACACAACTACATTTCTCAGCACTGTTTATATTTTTAATTTATTTTTTGTTAAAGTAGATTTTAGCTATTGTTTGAATTTCTTTCAAAAAGAACCTCCTTTGGTGTTTCTTGGAAGGTGGATCTACTATCAACAAATTTTCGTAGAGCAT
Source organism: Ictidomys tridecemlineatus (assembly GCF_052094955.1). NCBI lineage: Eukaryota > Metazoa > Chordata > Mammalia > Rodentia > Sciuridae > Ictidomys > Ictidomys tridecemlineatus. The sequence goes on along the minus strand of NC_135485.1, from coordinate 81,564,537 downwards.
TAATCTGAGAATACTTTTATTTTATTTTGCTGTCACTAATGCAAGGTATTTGTACTTGATTGCCGAGGTTTTGTTGTTGTTGTTGCTATTGTTATTTTTTAATCTCCAAATATGTGTTCTCACTGCCTCCTGGTTTCTATTGTTTCTGATAAGTCAGCTGATGCTCTTCTTGGGGTTCCCTTATAGGAAGGTGATGATACATTTGCTTTTTGGTGTTTTGGGGATTTTTTCCCCTTGTATCTGGTTTTTAGTGTTTTTATTGAGGCATATCTCTTTGGGAATCTCTAAATTTACCCTACCTCACTTTACTAAGATTCTAGGTATGTAGAGTCATGTTTATCAGTATATCAGGAAGTTCAGCCACTATTCCTTTGCATCTTTTTCGTGCTTTATTCTTTCTCTTTTCCTCCCATTATACGTGTTTGGGTATGTCCCCTTGTGTCTCACAGTTCCCTGAGATTCTGATTATTTTCTTCCATTATTTTTTGTTATTTGGAATATGTAGCCTGTATCAATCTATCTTCATGTTTGCTATTCTAGTTCACATCTGCTGTTGAGCCCTTCTAGTGAATTTAATCATTTCAATCATTGCACTTTTTTACTCTGGAATTTTCTTTGGTTCATTTTTTTCATAATCTCTATTGATTTTCAGTATTGATGCAATATGATGCATTCTTTTACTTTTTCAAATTGTGATTTCCTATAGTTTTTTGGACAAGATTTGTAATAGCTCCTTTGGAGTTTGCCTGTTAATTCCAACCTCTGATGACTTTTGTTCCTGTTGCCTATTTGTTGTTCATTTTACAGTAACGGAGGCATACTTTCCTGTGTCTTTGCATGTCCCTTAACTTTTACATTGGAAATGAGTCTTTTCCCTCCCTCTCTCCAGACTACTGTTATTTTCTGTTTGATTATTTGGTGGTCAGCTGAATTATTTTCGTATTTAGTAAAGTGATTTCCTAATTGTAGTGCAAAGTGTCTGGTGGTGTTCTCCAGGTATTGCAGAGTTGGTTATGCTGAATAAATATTTGTCATATGCTGTAGGTTTTTAGGATCATTGCGAGAGTTTTTACTTTCTTGAAAGTAATTTTCACCAGTTCACTGGGAAGCAGGTCTGCAGAACTCCTAAAGCTATCATGACATTCACTATGTGTTCTTATAAACATTATTTTTGTATTTAAATATTTATTCTATAGGATTCTTTCTTTATGTATATTAGAAGTGTGAATATAATTGTATCCCCTTTGTACTCAGTTGTTCTCATTTTTGGTGGGGAAGAGGGAAAATTCAATCTAACCCAAGTGATCTGCAATGACCATACCATTATATGATAAATTAGTATATACTTGTTTCTACTTCTGATGTTTTTAAAATTGTCTTCTATTTTTTGGTAAGTTTAGTGGCATGCCAGTGTCTACTTCTCATTGTTTGAGTCTGTATAATGTGTTTTAAGATCTGATTAGGTTAGTTTTCTTATTCTTTATTTTTCATTTAAAAAAATAGTCTTGCTTTTTTTTTACAAATAAGGTTTAGAATAATCTTCACTATCAAAATAAAGATCTATTAGTATTTTTATTGGATTTAAGTGGGATTTATTAATTTTCTTTGTATAAAGGATGTGACTTTGGCTTTCTGTCCAAGAGAATTTCATGTTCACATTTGTTCAATTACTCTTTTGAGTTTTAATTGTGTTTAAAATTTTTCCTTATCTAAGATTTACATATTTCTTATTAAGTTTACTCCTAAATATTTGATGAAGTATATGGGATTTTAGATATTAATTTTATAATTTCCATACTATTTTATTTTGTTTTTTAGAATGAATTTTCAATATATTCTTATCTTTGCTAGATTATAGGTATGGCTTCTGATGCTAGATATTTCTAACTGATTTTTCATTTTTGATGATTTTGGCTTGCACCTGCAGTAAAATGTTAAACAGTGTAAGTGCATAGTGGGTGCTTTTGATATATTTTTCTATTTTTGATGGAAACTCATCTGGTATTTTTTAATATATTCATATTTAATATGTAATTATACTTGTATATAAAATTACATGCCAATATATGAATAATTTTAAATTGCCTTTTTTTCTATATCATTGATTCAAATGAAGAATGAGTCTGAAATTTTCAAATACTTTCCATCATTTGTGAAGACAATAATATAAAATTTTCATTAGCTCTATTAGCATAAGAATGATACTCTTATATTTCCTAATATTGACTCATCCTTGATTTTTAGGAATAAACCAGAAGATTTATTCCTAACATGATGCTGATTTTTAAAAACGTTTATTTCTAATTACTTGTGTTAATTATAAACATCAATGGAGTTTATATGATATTTCAGTACATGAATGCAGTGTGCACTGATCAATTCTACTCTCCCTTATCCCTTTCCCAACTTCTACATTGAGATTCACAATTTTTAGGAGATAACATGAGGCATTTCTGCATCTGGCTTATTTCAGTTAACATAATATTCTGTAGTTCCAAATATTTTTCTGCAAATGACAGGATTTCATTCTTACAGCTGTAAAAAGCCATAGTGTATATGTATCACATTTTGTCTATTCTTCTGTTGATGGGCACCTAGGTTGGTTATGTATCTTGTCTATTGTGAACAATAACACAGTAAGCAGGGACATGCAGCTATCACTGTGGTATGCTGATTTCATTACCTTTGCACATATACCAGAAGCATGATAGCTGCATTATATGACTGATGTAGTCTGAGTTTTGGGGGAACTTCCACACTCTTCTCCACAATATTTATAATAATTTACATTCTCAATAAGTGTATGAGAAATCCTTCTTCTCCACATCCTCACTAGCATTTTCTTGTTCTTGTTTTTCATTTTATTTTTATATTTTGGTAATAAACATTCTTATGAAAGTAAGATGGTATAACATCGTGGTTTTAATTTGCATTCCCCCAATGATCAATAAAAATTAATCATTTTTATGTATTTTTTGACCATTTATATTTATTCTTTTGAAAACTAGCTAATTAATGTATTTGTTTATTTTAAAAAATTGGATTTCATGTTTTTTTAAAGTTTTTAAGCTCATTTTATGTTATGAATATTAATCCTATGTTAGGTGGATAGTTTGTAAATATTTTCTCCCATTCTATATGTTTTCTTTTGTTGTTCATTTTTTCCTTTATTGTATAGAAGCTTTTGAGTTCGATAAAATCTAATTTATCTATTTTTGGTTTTTCATTTTTGTGCTTTTCATAGCCCAAAATATCATTGCCTATACCAATGTCTTACAGTGTTTTCCATGTTTTCTTCTAGTATTTCACAGTTTCAGGTCTTACTTAGGTCTTTGATCCATTTTGAGTTGATTTTTGTTGTTGTTGTTGTTGGTTGAGAAATGGAGTAAATCTCAGTCTTCTACATGTAGATATGCAGGTTCCCAGCACCAATTATTGAAGAGACAGTGCTTTCCTGATGTGTTATTTTTGTGGCTTCCTTGAGGAAACAGTTGGCTTGTAGATGTGTGGGTTTATTTTGGGGATCTTTTCTGTTCCATTGTTCTCTGTATCTGTTTTTGTTATAGTACCATGTAGTTTTAGTTCCTGTATCTCTATAGTATATCTTGAAATCAGGTGTTATGTTTCCAACATACTGAGAATTTTTGCTTGGTAAGATTTTACTTAGTGTTTTTGCATCAATATTTTTGAGTAGGATGAGTTTGCCACTTATTTTTGCAGATGAGATCTGCACATAAGACTTAATAATTATAGCATAACAACAATCAAAACATCATAACCACCCACACTGCTTAAGAAATATATTTAAAATTAGAATAATTTGCTAAGGGCACAAAACTGGATGAGAATGACATTATTTCACCTTAATACCTATTCTAATGTGTGGATAGTTTATATAGAGACTCAGAGCCTGCCTTGGGTTGCATGACAAGGAGCTACAGAGGATTTGAGATTTGAAGGTTAGAAGAAGGGAAGAGGAAAGAGAGAAGGACAAAATCTAACGAGTCTATTGATATCTAGACATGAAAGTTAGTTCTGAGTGGGTGTTTGTGTGAGTTATACAAGAGCACTGAGGAACCCAGTGTCGTTTCAAAATTCCTCTCATTTCCTCTGCCTGTACCTCTGGCTGTACCTCATCTCCATTGTGCCCACCCTTCTTGATCAGGTTCTGCAACAGCCTGAGTTAGTTACATTTCTAGCTACAGCTTGGGAATGGAGAGAAAGTTACCTCCTCCACAGAGACTGTGGACCCCCTTTGAAAGAGTATCACCTTGCAGATCCAGGGCAATCCCCAGGGCAAGACCAATCGTGAAGTGCATCCATGACAGAGAGTCAGTTGCTGGAGTCTGGAGGAGGAAGTGGACTAGTTTAGAAGTGAGTTTGAAACAGTCTGTCTATCCTAAATTAATAAAGGAAGGTGACGCTGGGGAGGTGAAGAGGCCAAAACAGACTTGATAATCAATCTACTCTTGCATAGCATTTAAAATCTGAATGTCACATTCATATGCATAATTTCATTTGAACTTTTATAGGAATTTGATGTGTTAGGTAGAGCAAACCGTGTTATTATTTTCTAGTTGAATAAAATTACATTGTAAGAGGTCATGTTCTTAGTCCAAGGTCACACAGCTAGTTAGAGGTGAAATCAAGTTTATGTCTAGGCTTTCCAAATCTTTTTCTCTTATTTTTCATGCTAATTGAGACCCATAAAGCCATATGTTCCTGAGGGAATTCTTCTGCAACTTTCATCTCTAACCTTGAGTGAGTTTTGTTTGCCTACCCTGGGCATCATTGATTTGATGTGATTCTTTGAGACCTTCCTAGTCTGAAGGTGTCAAGTGAATACACTAAATAGGAAGTGAAACTGATACACACACATGCACACACACACACACACACACACACACACAGAGTTGAATTTTGACTTGCCAAACTCTGATCACACTTAGAATGCCATTTCTGTGCACATTTGATGTTCCTGGAGGTGTTATCAACTGCAATAAAAATGTGAATGGGTATTTACTTGCTTTGAAAAATGATGATGTTGCTAAAAGTAATTCAGTAAAGATCCCTGATCATTGCCAGTTTGACAGATATGGCTCAAAGTAAACTTCTTATAGAGACAGTAAGTTTCTCAGTGATTCACCTAGCTGAACTTTAAAATGTGCTTCTAGTAGTCTATGAATATGATGCTATGCAAGGGTGACACCTTAGATTTCTACTTGGTTGCTTGCGAAGATTAATGACCAGTGTCATGACAAGAAAGAAAAATAGTACAGATTGTGGAAAATGCACAGTACATCTCATAGTTTCCCTAAATAGCATTTAAGTACTTTTTCTTGCATAGATTATATTTTTACTCCCACCAATAAATGAGAGCATTATGAAAATTGCAATGAGCTCTATTAAGTAATATTTTATCGCAGTAAGACCCCTGTATGACTTTTGTTAAAAACTAGGGTCACTGTCTTGCATTTCCAAATGCTTGGTCATCTATTACAGGATATATTTGGCAAATGCACTCATATTTTGTAGAAGTAATTCCATAGTGAATTTTAAACATTCTAATGGCAGAAGAAAGAGCACTGCAAACTTTTTAGAAACTTGGAAAAAGTAAGTTGCCATCTTTTGAAATCTACTAGTATTTTAACATTGTACTTTCAGGAATTATTTTTAGTTTTTATTCTTTTTCAGTTATACATAACATCAGGATTCATTTTGACATAATTACAAAAGCATGGAATATAATGTGCTTTAATTCAGTCCCTAGAATGTCCCCTTTACCTTTCCTTCTTTCTCCCCCATTCCCTTCTCTCAACTCTTCTGATCTTTCTGCTATTGACTTATAGTTTTATTTTTTAATTAGGACACTGTTGGTATACATCAAAGTGAGATTCACTGTAGTGTATTAGTAATTATATATAGTTTTAAGCTGTATAAGTAAAATATCTTTCTATTATCTGACCCTCAATTGTTTGTTCCAAGAGACTAGCTACAATTACAATGTTTTTTTCCTGTTTTACATATTGAACTGTAGAGGATCTCAGAGACATGGATTCTAACAAAAGACTGACATTTGGACTGATGTGTCAAGTAAAAGTGATACAGCCTCATTTTGCCTGTGACAGTACCTGAACCATTTATTAGGTTTACAATAAATTGAATCCAGCTCTCCTTATTTAATTTTCAACTAACTTTTCTTAATAAAAAAATGTTTCAACCAACCCCTCAATTAAATGAACTTTGTTTTTTTTTCCTTTATTTACTTAAAAATCAACTCCAATAGTTGTTAAATGTAATTGTTTTTTATAGTAAATAACTGCTCTAGTAAGAAATATAATTGCTCATTTTCATAAGGTATTATTTCTTTTATTTTTAATTAGTAATTTTAAAAAATCTATGTTTATATACAAATTAGCAGTAAAACATTTTGCAGGTGGGAACTTTCACACAGGGAACATTTTGCCTTTGAATTCCATGAATACTGTGGAGTGGATCCCTTGGTGAAGACCAGAGCGGGGGATGTTGAGGTGCTGAGGTGACTCCTCAGTGGTTTTTCTAATGTGGCTCCATAGGAAGTGTAACTTAGCAACATTCAGATGTATATAGCTATATCATTTTCAGTGCAAAAATAAAATCAAGTATGAATTCTTGAATCATTTGAAAGGGGGCAAAAATTGTGCTAGTTGTCATTGTTAAAATTAATTTTGAATGCTTTTTGTTTTATCCAATTTAAAAAAAAATCTTTGTTCTTTAATTAAAATGATTTATTTGAGACAGATTTTGTTAATAAAAAAGTTTTACAATAGAAAAAGTGGACAGTATAAGAGTCATACCAAAGTTATAAAGGTCAGTTTAAGTAAATAAGCATTTTTGATGAAGGAAGAAACATTTTCCATGTCATGGCTACCCCTGGTCCACTGGCAGGTGGGGAAGATAGATGTCCATCATAGTGCATCACCTCTGAGTTTACATGACACACACCTGATAGCAAAATGTTATGATCCTAACTCACTTTATGAGCAGTAAAAGATTGGTATTGCTTCTCTAGGAAATTTGCTTGAGGAAAATCTTTGGTTATCTCTGTGCCCTGACTTTAACCAAGCAATTACCAGTCTTTCTCCCATATGGACTGCTGTATGGTTTTCTGCACATTATATTTTTAGTTCTAGGAAACAAAGTTCTACTTGACTGGGACCTTGACAGTTCTCATCCACTCCAGCTTCCTTTCCCTGGAGTAAGATTCCAATATTCTATCCTAGCCAGAAGCTGGGGGTATCATTTCAACCTTGGGAGAGCACATAGAAATCTAGCCTTTCATTCTCTTAACAACATTATAAGCATTATAACAGATGCGAGCAATGTTCATCATTACCCTCCAACCACATGATAGGATATTTGGGACATGGACTACTCTATTATTAGTAGTATTTATTTTAAACTTAATTTAATTTAATTTTTGTTTTAGATCCATGATTTAAACTTAGATGCAGAGAAGACACTCGTAGAGGATGCTCCTTTAGGCTTTCTCCAATGACATCTTCTTCCTAAGTTGACATCCATCTAGAATTCTTAACTCCCGAAGGGAATGTTATAGCAGGCAATTTACAACTGAGAGGACATGGCCAAGTGTAGGTTATGCTCTGGTGCTTGACCAAACAATATTTAATATTTAAAAAGAGGAGAAGCTGAGGAGAACTAAGAAGTTATCTAAGAACTATTGTCAGACTTTCCCTTCATCTCGTTTACTTTGGTGTTCTTCCAAATTGGAACAAGAAATCAAAAGAACGGATATTAAAATCACCAAAGGGATGTAGTTGTCTCTGACCCCTCTGGCCTCTGCCAGTTTTAGACAGAACTGATGGCTGACTAGTTAGGGAGGCTGCTATGGATTTGGGAAGTCTCATGGGTTTGCCTCTCTGATGAGGTGTTTTTCTATTTTGGTAGGAATTGCTTTAATGGATTTTGGAAAAACAGGAAGAACACTGTTTTACTTTGATTTGTGGTCTCAGGTCTGCATTTATGGCTCTATGACTAGCTCCATTTATGCTCTAAAATCCCTGTAAACTATCCATTCTTTTATGTGACAGTTCAGGCTGGATGTATTCTACTGGATTAGTCCTCATACCTACAGTGAGTATACACACAGTGTGTGTAGAAAACAAATGGGCCAGTACAAAATGGACCATTGCTTCTTAATGCCTGATGTCCAGCTATAATTGGTACTTACCACTATAGCCTCTGAAAGTGATTTGTATCATATCATTTTTGCTTATTGTACAAAAGTAGCTTGCTGCGTTTATTTTTCATACTTAGGAATCCAGCTCAGGGTAGGCAGGTCTTTAAACATAAGGAGGAGAGCATCTTAATTTTATTGGTATTGCTAATGCAGTTAACAGCTATCCTGACAATAGCTTTTATGAGAGTTAATGCTTTCTGACAAAAAAAAAATTTCTTGTTAGCTTACTCCTGAGAAACTCTACATTAGGTCAAACTAAACTGAATTTGTCTCCTGCTGGATGCAGTATCTCCTCTGAAGCTTTATTTAGATGTCTGGGTCGTTCAGGACAGCATCACATTTTACTTGGAATTATCTTGCTCAAGCAATCTTAGTCAAAACTTTTATACAAGTAAACTTAATACGCAGCATCCCTTAATGCATACGAAAGTACACCCCATAGAAAAGTGACAAATGCACCCTTTGCCTTTCCTATCTTCTGTCCCTGTTTTTTTGTGAGACAGAAAACTGGGCCAGGTACTTTTCCTTACCAATGCCTCCCATTGCTTTTTCTTGCTTCCTTGATTTCAAAACACATCAAATTATCTATCACTGAAAGAACTAAAAGCACATGCATTCTTTTTTTTCTATCAAGTATAAGAAAAGAAAAAATTTTATCTTTGTCTGTTTTTTCCTTTAATTCTAGCAAATGTGAACAGTGCTTTATTGAATGTGCAGCATTTCTGTTTGCCCTGGGTGTTTTCAGCTGTCCTTGACTTCTTTGTTTTCCTTCCTTCATTTTTGGAAGTTGTTGGCAGTGTTATTCTTAAATGTCATTCATGACACATTTTTCCAACCTCTCAAGAAAAGTCATGTCAACTTATGTGCTTTATTCAGCAGGGAAAGGGATTTCAGGATGGGATATTCACAATGTGCTTCACAATAAATTTTCTCTTACTCCAACATCAATTCATCAAACTTAGAGGTTTGTTCTAAGCATACAGATAAATGTAACCCTAAATAGGCAGTCATAAACCACTCAGAGTATAAAGTAAGAGTAAGATATAGAAACAACAAAGGGATGAATATAATTCAGGTGATAAAGTGCAAATACCTTAAAACTAATATAAATGTTAAAAGAGTGAAAAAATTAACACATTATGAAGAGCATAACTTAAATGTAGAACATTCTAGAGAGACTCCTAATGAAAAATCATTAAGCCAAAGGAAGGCAGTGTTTTCGAGGATTGCAATAGGGAGCTGCCTTGGAGTAATGTATCACAGATGCTTGGTACTCTTGGTACTTTTCTACGTGAAATGGGGCTTTCTTAGCTTTTTTCTTCTGATGGAATTTCACTAAAGAAGAAATGGCAGGCTTTCATTAGGGAGTAAAACATATTAGCTTTCTCAACTCATGGACTCCAAGCACAGAGCACATTAGTATCCAAGTAAAGCCTAGTAAATTTTATCTTTAATAAGGTGAAAACATTTTAAACAGCCTTAACATGTCAAGTATCTTATCATGCAAGTAGCAGTTTAGAAGGACATAGACTTTTTATTGCATATTTTAAAACATTTCTTGACCATTAATCCTAAAAAAAGAAGACAGGCACAGAATAATCCTTGCTGAACAAATGACTATGGAATTCTGAGCTGAAAGTTAATTTGTTAACTATTCTATTCTGGGTCATAGAATATAATTGACAACAATGTTCCCACATACAAATCCTGACTTTATAATTCATTATTAGTATCATAGTCATGGCCCTGCTTTATATGTCTCAATACAATAATCTTTTTTTTAAATGGACAGAATGTCTTAATTTTATTTGTTTATTTTTATGTGGTGCTAAGGATCGAACCTAGTGCCTCATGCATGCTAGGCAAGTGCCCTGCAACTGAACTACAGCCCCAACCCCTATAATGATCTTTTGATTGTGAGTCTTGTCTTGTTGGACCTAGCTGAACAATATCATTTTATTAGAACATAACTATTGTTGTTTATAAATGTGATTCTCTCTCTTGTTAATTCCTTAAGAGGATTTTCATTTATTTGTCTCTTGCAATTTTTTTGCATCTCTGAAAAATATTTCACCATAGCTTAAAGTAATATGGCTCTAAGAATTCGAAGACTTAAACCTTAATGACAGTATACTCAGAACTTTTAAAAAAATCATTTTGAATAAGTATCCACACTTTCCTAATACTTAATGGTTATCAATGTTAAAGTACTAAGCCATAATTAAAGATCATAAATCAAAGTACTTATAGAGGAGAAATAAAATTAGAGCAGGATCTCAATAGAATGAATTAATGTCTAAAAATAACATTTTCCTAAAATACAATGCATTCTATTTTCATTAGTATTTCCAGTGAAAAATAAAATTTTCTTCTCCTTATTAGAATTGTTGAGATGTATTAAAGATAAACATTGTTAAAATACCAAGGAGCAGAGGGGAGAACTAGGCCTGTGTAATTCCGATATATACATGTCCATGCAACTTGGACTTTGTCTATGGCAACATCCTCTGCTAAAAATTCTCTTCCTCTATGGTGATGGCAGATCATATTAGTTTCCTCCATTTCAGTAATCACAAATAATCTAGATCCTGCAAGTTTTTTTTTTTGAACTTGAATGTTTCTCCACTTTGAATTACTTTTCTCCAACTATTTGAATAGATGGTTAAATTTCACTCATGATATCTCCAGGCCCTTCAGCATGAGTGATGTGTAAGAATGCCTAACTCAGACTTTAGGAAGATATGTAGCTCCTCCTCTGGCTCTTTTGGGATCAAGACTCCACATTTTGTTAAAAATGTGACACCTGCAAATTGTCAAGGAAAAAGAGAACACTTTCCTTGGTAACTTTAATGAATGAGAGAGTTGTTCTTTCCCAGAAATGCAATAAAATAGTGTTTCTAGTCTCACCAATGCTAACTGGATTGTATGCCCATCTCTGAGCCTATTGTTCTGGGCATGAAGGGAAGCTCCATCTATTGTCTTAATGTCATCAGGGTGCAGAGTATGTGTCTCCGGTTAAGACAATGTGAGACTACTAAAAGATATATTAGAAGGAGAGAAATTATGACCACATCCTCAAGATTGTTTTCTCAGCAGTTTAAATCATAAAGGCTGACTAAGTTTACCCACATTTATCACCTAGAGATTTGCTATTTACTCTTTGTTCTGCCTCAGACTTTTGACTCAGAGCCAATACAATTTGTAAATCTGCCAACGTATAGATTTCTTGGAAATTTGAATTCAGGATTTGAATTATTTATAGTACTTTTCTTTAGGAGTTTTTTTTAACATGGTAGTTATAATCCTAGTTTTTAACTCTACTATCTAACCCAGTTTTGGACATAGGAGGATCACATTTATAGGTTTTGAGAATAAAAAATATTTTAAGGACTATTGATTCTCTTTTACAGAGGAATGAAATTCAGTCTATATAGAATAGTATTTAAACCTACTGAAAGAGTCCTAAAATGTATGACATTTTATTGTAGGTTGTTCAATAAATCTAATTTGCCAGAAATAGATGTCTTCTCCATCAATGTCCACTTCACATGAAGATAGCTCAATAATCATCAGAAAGTGAAAAAGAGAGAACATTCAGGATGGTTTGAGGAGACATGGAACAAGATTTATGCTATATTTGTTTTGCAGTTTTTCAAGGATAGTACTTTCTGGAGGTCCATTGGGAGCTTGGGAGTCCAAATACTTTCCTCCTTTTTCTTCTCATATTAAATGACAAGTCGGAACCCTGAGTCAATAATCACTGGCCTAACTCACTCAAAGGAAGCATTTCACTAGCACAAGCCACCACCAGGAACCAGGAGTCAGTGGACAAAAACTCAAAAACATTATATATTTCTCTCCTCCTTTTTTCTTATCATGAATTTTTATTCTTTTTTTTCTACTTTTAAAGATATTTGAAACTTTCAATTTTGTAATAATTTTATACTTGCAGAGAGTTGCAAGCACATTACTGCAGTGTTCTCACATGTCCTCATCCAGCGTCACACAACCATCCCCTTGTATTACTCTGTCCATTAGTCAAAACAAGGAACCTAGCTCTGGTATTTTGCCACTAACAAGATAGAAGAATTCATTTGCTTCCACTAGGTTTTTTACTATCCTCTTGCTTTCAGGATTCAATCTAGCACACCACATGTATTCATTTTCTTGAATGTCTCCTCCTTACACTGAAGGAAACATTGGTGAATTTTGTGTTTAATTAATTCACGAATGTTTCCTTCACTATAACAAACATAGCATTCTAATGAAAGATGTTCACACCAGAGGAACTAGCTGTGGAGTGCATGGGAACTCTGCAGTCTTCACAGTCTCTTCTGTAGCCCTAAAACTGTTTTGAAACTGTCACTTTCATGAGTGAATAAACAGTTACAGTGGAGCACAGAGGTACAAAGCTGGACTGCAAGAGTTCAGAAGAAAGATGTTGAGGAAAATGTGAAAATAAAGTAAAAGATGCTGAAATTGAAAGACAATAGAGAGTCAACTAAAGGAAGAGATAAAGCAGAGAGAGATGTAGAGGAAAGAAAATGAGGAGACATTCAAGAAAATGAATACATGTGGGATGATTCTTAGATCAAAGCTAAGATCTAAGAATCTTTTTTATTTCACAAATCATTGTCTTGTTACTGTCTTAGGGTTAGTCACTGTGTCTCCTGGTCCCCTCTTGGTTGTGATGCTTTCTTGGACTTTCCCTGTTTGGGATGATCTTGGCAGTTTTGAAGAGTACCAGACAGTTATTTTGTGCAATATCCTTTATTTTGGTATTTCATGCTTTATCTCATGATTATAATGGAGATAAAGATATTAGGAATAAAGTGCCATTTTAACTACATCCTATCAAATGCACACACTATAGCATGACTTTCATTATTTTTAGCTTTTTAAAAATTTATTCTTGTTTGTTATATATGACAGTAGAATGCATTTTGACATCTGGTTGTACATGATGTAGAATTACAATGGTCTTCAATCATATATGCATGTAGCAAAGTAATGTAAGATTTATTCTATTATCTCTCCTATTCCCATTCCCCCTCCCTTCCCTTAATTCCCCTTTGTCTAATTCAAAGTACTTCTATTCTTCCCTACTTTTCCCCTTATTGTGAGTTAGCATCTACATATTGAGAGAGCATTTGGCCTTCTATTTTGGAGGGTTGGCTTATTTCATTTAGCATGATAGTCTCCAGTTCCATTCATTTACTAGCAAAAGCCATAATTTCATTTCTCTTTAGGGTTGAGTAGTATTCCATTGTGTATATATATACCACATTTTATTTATCCATTTATCTGTTGAAGGGATCCTAGGCTGGTTCCATTTCTTATCTATTGTGAATTTATCTCAATCACATGACTGGGATTGAAGTTTTCAGGTTTATTCATTGTAAAGTTATTTTCCTACTTCCTTTTATGTATTCAATGGAAAGATGTCTCTAAGAGTATTTGTACATAAGGAATGGGATGTATTTACATGGATAATTTGTACTCATCCTACACAGGGGATGTGTCTACTGTCCTCTATTTGTTAAATTATTTAATATTTATATCAATGTTGGTAATGGATTTTTTAAATACCTTGAGTACTAAACTGATACAACTTGATTTGCTGCTAGAGTTCTTAGGTCCTTTTGACATATGCCATTTAATTTGCAGATTTTTTCTTCCATTTTGTTAACTTCCTGGAACTATAGTACTCCAGGACCATTTTATACATTTTCTGCCTCAATCCTAGAATGACAAATTTCTCTAAGGATCTCTAATTTTTTTTCTTTTTCTTTCTTTTCTTCTCCCTTGCCTTACTTTCCCTCATTTCCTTCTTTCCTTCCTAGAGGGGTATTTGAAGTCAAGTTCACACTGTTATCAATCATTTTTTAAAATATATCTTGGATTTGTTCCTAACTTGGCATATCAATGCCCATAGTTCACTATACACTATATGCTAACTTTGATAGTTTCTTACTGAAAGCTACTAGAATATTTTGGGACATTTTTAAACATTCCCCTGAGTATTTTATACATGAAACAACACACATTACATTTATGAACAGTCCTAAACTTTTCTACATGCATTCAAGAGTATGCATTACCTGGTCCTGCTATGCTTACTGAATATTACTTCCTAACTTTCTGAACACTCTGCTTGCTTTCTGATTTGCCTTTTTTGTAGCATCTCACAAGTGAAACACCCATTCCTATTTCTGTGCTTTTGTTTGGGCATTTTCTCTGTGTAGGATTTTCTTACTCTCAGATGTAACTCTAGGTTCATCTTTATATATTAATTGCCAGATTTTATTAGAGTAACTTCACATAACATAAATATCAGCAGATTGTAAATTGAAATCCAAACACCTCAATACATTGCCCAAACATAAGTGAGTGAATATATACTCCTTAATGTAGAGTCTCCACCCTGTTATTCCAGTTGTTTTCTCTCCCCACTAGGATTCTCCCTAACTATGAACACAGTCAGCACCATGGGCATCTTCCTGAGAGTGTTTCAGCCTGTGATCAGGACTGCTGCCAAGCATTGCCCTGTGCAATCAAGGGTCAGGCTCCTTTCTCCAGAATGGACTGTGAGAATGATACCACAGCTGGGCTGCTTGTTTTTTGTGATGTTATCATTTATATATTGTCTGAGATGAAAAGTCTGATAGAGTGAAATGAAGAATAATGTAAGGTTTCCATATTAATCAAATCCAATTGGTAGGGAATTTAATTAAGATCACGTAATGATGGCTCACTTAAGATGGAACTTACGACAGAGGTGCAAGCAGGGTGCACAGGAGCGACAATAGTGCAGGAGTGAGGACCAGCAGGCTCTTTCCACCCTGAGGGTAAGACAGACAAGGGGTTGGAGAGAGCCACATTGGGCAGAGACCCTCGAGTGGAGCAGTGGCTTTGGTAGTTATAGTTAGCACGAGGAAGGCTCTCAGGGAAGGAACCAGTGGGGCAGAAAGTGATGATTCCAGAATGGAGAACCAAGAGATGGGTGATTACTGAAGACCTCACACCTCTCTTCTCTGATTACTTTAGGGGTCTTCATCCACTGGCCCCCATGGAAGTGACAGGACATGGTTGATCTGATGATACAACTCATGCAGGTGAGCCCCAGAGATGCAAAACAGGATGGAGAAGGGTAGAGAACGAGTCTAGGATAGATAATGGAAATATTAGGCCATTTTAAGTTTGGCTCCGAATTCATGTCTGCCATATGTTGATGAATTAGATACTTCTCTCTTAATTTTAGTGTCAAATGTCACAATTAGAAGCATGAGGGTGTCATTAAATGCTGGATTTCATTTTGATACACTTTGAAGTTGAGATAAAATGAAAATACCATTTCATAAAAACAATAAGGCCTTCTACTTGCATTATGCTTTATGGTTCTAAGTGCTTTTGTGTATGTGGTCTTTTACAAGATACTAAAAAACCAATAAATTGTAGTCATCGGTCCCATGCTATATTCTGGATGCTCTTCTGAAGAAATTAATTCCAATTACTTTAGTAAGATGGTGTGTCTTACAGGTAAGAAAATGAGACACAGTGAGGTTATCTAAGTTGCCAAAGAGTAGAACTTGGATTTAAATACAGAATCTACCCTCAAAACCAACCCATGTGATGCTTTTGACATGTGCAATTAAAATGGAAAGTTTAAGTGGATCAATAGCTATTTTTCATAAGAAAAAAACCAAAGGATTTGGGAAGAGATTGCT